>NC_133037.1:20630000-20817500 GCF_048771995.1 Taeniopygia guttata | reverse complement strand
AACCTAACCCTAACCCTAACCCTAACCCTAACCTAACCCTAACCCTAACCCTAACCCTAACCCTAACCCTAACCCTAACCCTAACCCTAACCCTAACCCTAACCCTAACCCTAACCCTAACCCTAACCCTAACCCTAACCTAACCCTAACCCTAACCCTAACCCTAACCCTAACCCTAACCCTAACCCTAACCCTAACCCTAACCCTAACCCTAACCCTAACCCTAACCCTAACCCTAACCCTAACCCTAACCCTAACCCTAACCCTAACCCTAACCCTAACCCTAACCCTAACCCTAACCCTAACCCTAACCCTAACCCTAACCCTAACCCTAACCCTAACCCTAACCCTAACCCTAACCCTAACCCTAACCCTAACCCTAACCCTAACCCTAACCCTAACCCTAACCCTAACCCTAACCCTAACCCTAACCCTAACCCTAACCTAACCCTAACCCTAACCCTAACCCTAACCCTAACCCTAACCCTAACCCTAACCCTAACCCTAACCCTAACCCTAACCCTAACCCTAACCCTAACCCTAACCCTAACCCTAACCCTAACCCTAACCTAACCCTAACCCTAACCCTAACCCTAACCCTAACCCTAACCCTAACCCTAACCCTAACCCTAACCCTAACCCTAACCCTAACCCTAACCCTAACCCTAACCCTAACCCTAACCCTAACCCTAACCCTAACCCTAACCCTAACCCTAACCCTAACCCTAACCCTAACCCTAACCCTAACCCTAACCCTAACCCTAACCCTAACCCTAACCCTAACCCTAACCCTAACCCTAACCCTAACCCTAACCCTAACCCTAACCCTAACCCTAACCCTAACCCTAACCCTAACCCTAACCCTAACCCTAACCCTAACCCTAACCCTAACCTAACCCTAACCCTAACCCTAACCCTAACCCTAACCCTAACCCTAACCCTAACCCTAACCCTAACCCTAACCCTAACCCTAACCCTAACCCTAACCCTAACCCTAACCCTAACCCTAACCCTAACCCTAACCCTAACCCTAACCCTAACCCTAACCCTAACCCTAACCCTAACCCTAACCCTAACCCTAACCCTAACCCTAACCCTAACCCTAACCCTAACCCTAACCCTAACCCTAACCCTAACCCTAACCCTAACCCTAACCCTAACCCTAACCCTAACCCTAACCCTAACCCTAACCCTAACCCTAACCCTAACCCTAACCCTAACCCTAACCCTAACCCTAACCCTAACCCTAACCCTAACCCTAACCCTAACCCTAACCCTAACCCTAACCCTAACCCTAACCCTAACCCTAACCCTAACCCTAACCCTAACCCTAACCCTAACCCTAACCCTAACCCTAACCCTAACCCTAACCCTAACCCTAACCCTAACCCTACCCTAACCCTAACCCTAACCCTAACCCTAACCCTAACCCTAACCCTAACCCTAACCCTAACCCTAACCCTAACCCTAACCCTAACCCTAACCCTAACCCTAACCCTAACCCTAACCCTAACCCTAACCCTAACCCTAACCCTAACCCTAACCTAACCCTAACCCTAACCCTAACCCTAACCCTAACCCTAACCCTAACCCTAACCCTAACCCTAACCCTAACCCTAACCCTAACCCTAACCCTAACCCTAACCCTAACCCTAACCCTAACCCTAACCCTAACCCTAACCCTAACCCTAACCCTAACCCTAACCCTAACCCTAACCCTAACCCTAACCCTAACCCTAACCCTAACCCTAACCCTAACCCTAACCCTAACCCTAACCCTAACCCTAACCCTAACCCTAACCCTAACCCTAACCCTAACCCTAACCCTAACCCTAACCCTAACCCTAACCCTAACCCTAACCCTAACCCTAACCCTAACCCTAACCCTAACCCTAACCCTAACCCTAACCCTAACCCTAACCCTAACCCTAACCCTAACCCTAACCCTAACCCTAACCCTAACCCTAACCCTAACCCTAACCCTAACCCTAACCCTAACCCTAACCCTAACCCTAACCCTAACCCTAACCCTAACCCTAACCCTAACCCTAACCCTAACCCTAACCCTAACCCTAACCCTAACCCTAACCCTAACCCTAACCCTAACCCTAACCCTAACCCTAACCCTAACCCTAACCCTAACCCTAACCCTAACCCTAACCCTAACCCTAACCCTAACCCTAACCCTAACCCTAACCCTAACCCTAACCCTAACCCTAACCCTAACCCTAACCCTAACCCTAACCCTAACCCTAACCCTAACCCTAACCCTAACCCTAACCCTAACCCTAACCCTAACCCTAACCCTAACCCTAACCCTAACCCTAACCCTAACCCTAACCCTAACCCTAACCCTAACCCTAACCCTAACCCTAACCCTAACCCTAACCCTAACCCTAACCCTAACCCTAACCCTAACCCTAACCCTAACCCTAACCCTAACCCTAACCCTAACCCTAACCCTAACCCTAACCCTAACCCTAACCCTAACCCTAACCCTAACCCTAACCCTAACCCTAACCCTAACCCTAACCCTAACCCTAACCCTAACCCTAACCCTAACCCTAACCCTAACCCTAACCCTAACCCTAACCCTAACCCTAACCCTAACCCTAACCCTAACCCTAACCCTAACCCTAACCCTAACCCTAACCCTAACCCTAACCCTAACCCTAACCCTAACCCTAACCCTAACCCTAACCCTAACCCTAACCCTAACCCTAACCCTAACCCTAACCCTAACCCTAACCCTAACCCTAACCCTAACCCTAACCCTAACCCTAACCCTAACCCTAACCCTAACCCTAACCCTAACCCTAACCCTAACCCTAACCCTAACCCTAACCCTAACCCTAACCCTAACCCTAACCCTAACCCTAACCCTAACCCTAACCCTAACCCTAACCCTAACCCTAACCCTAACCCTAACCCTAACCCTAACCCTAACCCTAACCCTAACCCTAACCCTAACCCTAACCCTAACCCTAACCCTAACCCTAACCCTAACCCTAACCCTAACCCTAACCCTAACCCTAACCCTAACCCTAACCCTAACCCTAACCCTAACCCTAACCCTAACCCTAACCCTAACCCTAACCCTAACCCTAACCCTAACCCTAACCCTAACCCTAACCCTAACCCTAACCCTAACCCTAACCCTAACCCTAACCCTAACCCTAACCCTAACCCTAACCCTAACCCTAACCCTAACCCTAACCCTAACCCTAACCCTAACCCTAACCCTAACCCTAACCCTAACCCTAACCCTAACCCTAACCCTAACCCTAACCCTAACCCTAACCCTAACCCTAACCCTAACCCTAACCCTAACCCTAACCCTAACCCTAACCCTAACCCTAACCCTAACCCTAACCCTAACCCTAACCCTAACCCTAACCCTAACCCTAACCCTAACCCTAACCCTAACCCTAACCCTAACCCTAACCCTAACCCTAACCCTAACCCTAACCCTAACCCTAACCCTAACCCTAACCCTAACCCTAACCCTAACCCTAACCCTAACCCTAACCCTAACCCTAACCCTAACCCTAACCCTAACCCTAACCCTAACCCTAACCCTAACCCTAACCCTAACCCTAACCCTAACCCTAACCCTAACCCTAACCCTAACCCTAACCCTAACCCTAACCCTAACCCTAACCCTAACCCTAACCCTAACCCTAACCCTAACCCTAACCCTAACCCTAACCCTAACCCTAACCCTAACCCTAACCCTAACCCTAACCCTAACCCTAACCCTAACCCTAACCCTAACCCTAACCCTAACCCTAACCCTAACCCTAACCCTAACCCTAACCCTAACCCTAACCCTAACCCTAACCCTAACCCTAACCCTAACCCTAACCCTAACCCTAACCCTAACCCTAACCCTAACCCTAACCCTAACCCTAACCCTAACCCTAACCCTAACCCTAACCCTAACCCTAACCCTAACCCTAACCCTAACCCTAACCCTAACCCTAACCCTAACCCTAACCCTAACCCTAACCCTAACCCTAACCCTAACCCTAACCCTAACCCTAACCCTAACCCTAACCCTAACCCTAACCCTAACCCTAACCCTAACCCTAACCCTAACCCTAACCCTAACCCTAACCCTAACCCTAACCCTAACCCTAACCCTAACCCTAACCCTAACCCTAACCCTAACCCTAACCCTAACCCTAACCCTAACCCTAACCCTAACCCTAACCCTAACCCTAACCCTAACCCTAACCCTAACCCTAACCCTAACCCTAACCCTAACCCTAACCCTAACCCTAACCCTAACCCTAACCCTAACCCTAACCCTAACCCTAACCCTAACCCTAACCCTAACCCTAACCCTAACCCTAACCCTAACCCTAACCCTAACCCTAACCCTAACCCTAACCCTAACCCTAACCCTAACCCTAACCCTAACCCTAACCCTAACCCTAACCCTAACCCTAACCCTAACCCTAACCCTAACCCTAACCCTAACCCTAACCCTAACCCTAACCCTAACCCTAACCCTAACCCTAACCCTAACCCTAACCCTAACCCTAACCCTAACCCTAACCCTAACCCTAACCCTAACCCTAACCCTAACCCTAACCCTAACCCTAACCCTAACCCTAACCCTAACCCTAACCCTAACCCTAACCCTAACCCTAACCCTAACCCTAACCCTAACCCTAACCCTAACCCTAACCCTAACCCTAACCCTAACCCTAACCCTAACCCTAACCCTAACCCTAACCCTAACCCTAACCCTAACCCTAACCCTAACCCTAACCCTAACCCTAACCCTAACCCTAACCCTAACCCTAACCCTAACCCTAACCCTAACCCTAACCCTAACCCTAACCCTAACCCTAACCCTAACCCTAACCCTAACCCTAACCCTAACCCTAACCCTAACCCTAACCCTAACCCTAACCCTAACCCTAACCCTAACCCTAACCCTAACCCTAACCCTAACCCTAACCCTAACCCTAACCCTAACCCTAACCCTAACCCTAACCCTAACCCTAACCCTAACCCTAACCCTAACCCTAACCCTAACCCTAACCCTAATGGCAAGCTTTCTCCCTGCGAGACACGCTGCAAAAGCTTTTCCCTATGATGCAGTCCACTAGAGACGCAGACTTCGGCTCTCCGCAGCTGTCCGCAGGAAAGCGGCGGTTGCCGGCGACTTCCTGCCGAAGCCGCGCTTTGCAGCCTACAAGTGCGGTTCACGTCAGCGGTGCACCTAGTAGCCGCTTCTTCGCCTCCGGCAGCCGGGGAGAGCAGTTGGCTTCTGAGAGGCGAAGAACGAAACCGGCTTGTGTGCGCTGCCTTGGCACTGCTAGAGGACGGTGGCTGCAGCTGCCAGCCCTTTCAATTCACCTGCTGGCATGCGTCTGGCAGGTGCTCCAGGACGACTTAACTGCGTTTTGACTTGGTCCTGATGCAGACGAATCTGGAGAATTCTTGTTCGTACCCTGAGCTTCCGAGTGGCAGAGAACTCGATGGCAGCTGCAGAAAAGAAGGGCTGTGCTGAATTGCTCGGGAAGCAAGGACATAGACAGCGCCTTGTGTTTGGGAGTGAGCAGCTGCTGGTTTTTTACAGTTGACTTCGCTGTGCACTGAATGCCAGGTGGAGCTGTGCACTCTTCTACAGCGAGCAGGGCAGCAGAAAACAGAGAGCACAGATGTGTGACAGCAGTTTGAAGCTTGCCTAGGAAAGAGCAGTGTTTTTGGAGTGTTCAGCAAATATATGTTTCTGGGCAAGGGCGGGATGCGTGCACTGTGCTGCCAAGCTTTCTCCCTGCGAGACACGCTGGAAAAGCTTTTCGCTATGATGCAGTCCGCTAGAGACGCAGACTCCGGCTCTGAGCAGCTGTCCGCAGGAAAGCGGCGGTTGCCGGCGTCTTTCTGCCAAAGCCGCGCTTTGCAGCCGACAAGTGCGGTTCACGTCAGCGGTGCACCTAGTAGCCGCTTCTTCGCCTCCAGCAGCAGGTGAGAGCGGTTGGCTTCTGAGAGGCGAAGAACGAAAACCGGCTTGTGTGCGCTGCCTTGGCACTGCTAGAGGACGGTGGCTGCAGCTGCCAGCCCTTTCAATTCACCGCTGGCATGCGTCTTGCAGGTGCTCCAGTACGACTTTCCTGCGTTTTGACTTGGTCCTGATGCAGACGAATCTGGAGAATTCTTGTTCGTAGCCTGAGCTTCCGAGTGGCAGAGATCTCGATGGCAGCTGCAGAAAAGAAGGGCCGTGCCGAATTGCTCGGGAAGCAAGGACATAGACAGCGCCTTGTGTTTGGGAGTGAGCAGCTGCTGGTTTTTTGCAGTTGACTTTGCTGTGCACTGAATGTCAGGTGGAGCTGTGCACTCTTCTACAACGAGCAGGGCGGCAGAAAACAGAGAGCACATATGTGTGACAGCAGTTTGAGCTTGCCTAGGAAAGAGTAGTGTTTTTGGAGTGTTCAGCAAATATATGTTTCTGGGCAAGGGCGGGATGCGTGCACTGCGCTGGCGAGCTTTCTCCCTGCGAGACACGCTGGAAAAGCTTTTCGCCATGATGCAGTCCGCTAGAGACGCAGACTTCGGCTCTCCGCAGCAGTCCGCAGGAAAGCGGCGGTTGCCGGCTTCTTTCTGCCGAAGCCGCGCTTTGCAGCCTACAAGTGCGGTTCACGTCAGCGGTGCACTCAGTAGCCGCTTCTTCGCCTCCGGCAGCCGGGGAGAGCGGTTGGCTTCTGAGAGGCGAAGAACGAAACCGGCTTGTGTGCGCAGCCTTGGCACTGCTAGAGGACGGTGGCTGCAGCTGCCAGCCCTTTCAGTTCACCGCTGGCATGCTTCTGGCAGGTGCTCCAGGACGACTTTCCTGCGATTTGACTTGGTCCTGATGCAGACGAATCTGGAGAATTCTTGTTCGTACCCTGAGCTTCCGAGATGCAGAGAACTCGAGGGCAGCTGCAGAAAAGAAGGGCTGTGCTGAGTTGCTCGGGAAGCAAGGACATAGACAGCGCCTTGTGTTTGGGAGTGAGCAGCTGTTGGTTTTTTGCAATTGACTTCGCTGTGCACTGAATGCCAGCGTGAGCTGAGCACACTTCTACAACGAGCAGGGCAGCAGAAAACAGAGAGCACGGATGTCTGACAGCAGTTTGAAACTTGCCTAGGAAAGAGTAGTGTTTTTGGAGTGTTCAGCAAATCCATGTTTCTGGGCAAGGGCGGCATGCGTGCACTGTGCTGGCAAGCTTTCTCCCTGCGAGACACGCTGGAAAAGCTTTTCGCTATGATGCAGTCCGCTAGAGACGCAGACTCCGGCTCTCCGCAGCTGTCCGCAGGAAAGCGGCGGTTGCCGGCGTCTTTCTGCCGAAGCCGCGCTTTGCAGCCTACAAGTGCGGTTCACGTCAGCGGTGCACATAGTAGCCGCTTCTTCGCCTCCGGCAGCCGGGGAGAGCGGTTGGCTTCTGAGAGACGAAGAACGAAACCGGCTTGTGTGCGCTGCCTTGGCACTGCTAGAGGAGGGCGGCTGCAGCTGCCAGCCCTTTCAGTTCACCGCTGGCATGCTTCTGGCAGGTGCTCCAGGACGACTTTCCTGCGTTTTGACTTGGTCCTGATGCAGACGAATCTGGAGAATTCTTGTTCGTGCCCTGAGCTTCCGAGATGCACAGAAGGGCTGCGCTGAGTTGCTCGGGAAGCAAGGACATAAACAGCGCCTTGTGTTTGGGAGTGAGCATCTGCTGCTGTTTTGCAGTTGACTTCGCTGTGCACTGAATGCCAGCGTGAGCTGAGCACACTTCTACAACGAGCAGAACACTACAAAACAGAGAGCACAGATGTCTGACAGCAGTTTGAAGCTTGCCTAGGAAAGAGCAGTGTTTTTGGAGTGTTCAGCAAATCCATGTTTCTGGGCAAGGGCGGGATGCGTGCACTGTGCTGGCAGGCTCTCTCCCTGCGAGACACGCTGGAAAAGCTTTTCGCTATGATGCAGTCCGCTAGAGACGCAGAGTTCGGCTCTCCGCAGCTGTCCGCAGGAAAGCGGCGGTTGCCGGCGTCTTTCTGCCGAAGACGCGCTTTGCAGCCTACAAGTGCGGTTCACGTCAGCGGTGCACCTAGTAGCCGCTTCTTCGCCTCCGGCAGCCGGGGAGAGCGGTTGGCTTCTGAGAGGCGAAGAACGAAACCGGCTTGTGTGCGCAGCCTTGGCACTGCTAGAGTACAGTGGCTGCAACTGCCAGCCCTTTCAGTTCACCTCTGGGATGCTTCTGGCAGGTGCTCCAGGACGACTTTCCTGGGTTTTGACTTGGTTCCTGATGCAGACGTATCTGGAGAATTCTTGTTCGTGCCCTGAGCTCCCGAGATGCAGAGAAGAAGTGCTGCGCTGAGTTGCTCGGGAAGCAAGAACATAGAGAGCGCCTTGTGTTTGGGAGTGAGCAGCTGCTGGTTTTTTGCAATTGACTTCGCTGTGCACTGAATGCCAGGGTGAGCTGTGCACTCCTCTACAACGAGTAGGGCAGCAGAAAACAGAGAGAACGGACGTCTGACAGCAGTTTGAAACTTGCCTAGGAAAGAGTAGTGTTTTTGGAGTGTTCAGCAAATATATGTTTCTGGGCAAGGGCGGGATGCGTGCACTGTGCTGGCAAGCTCTCTCCCTGCGAGACACGCTGGAAAAGCTTTTCGCTATGATGCAGTCCGCTAGAGACGCAGACTCCGGCTCTCCGCAGCTGTCCGCAGGAAAGCGGCGGTTGCCGGCGTCTTTCCGCCGAAGACGCGCTTTGCAGCCTACAAGTGCGGTTCACGTCAGCGGTGCACCTAGTAGCCGCTTCTTCGCCTCCGGCAGCCGGGGAGAGCGGTTGGCTTCTGAGAGGCGAAGAACGAAACCGGCTTGTGTGCGCTGCCTTGGCATTGCTAGAGGACGGTGGCTGCAGCTGCCAGCCCTTTCAGTTCACCCCTGGGATGCTTCTGGCAGGTGCTCCAGGACGACTTTCCTGCGTTTTGACTTGGTCCTGATGCAGACGAATCACGAGAATTCTTGTTCGTACCCTGAGCTTCCGAGTTGCAGAGAACTCAAGGGCAGATGCAGAAAAGAAGGGCTGTGCTGAGTTGCTCGGGAAGCAAGGACATAGACAGCGCCTTGTGTTTGGGAGTGAGCAGCTGCTGGTTTTTTGCAGTTGACTTCGCTGTGCACTGAATGTCAGGTGGAGCTGTGCACAGTTCCACAACGAGCAGCACACCACAAAACAGAGAGCACAGATGTCTGACAGCAATTTGAAGCTTGCCTAGAAAAGAGTAGTGTTTTTGGGGTGTTCAGCAAATATATTTTTCCGAGCAAGGGCGGGATGTGTGCACTGTGCTGGCAAGCTTTCTCCCTGCGAGACACGCTGGAAAAACTTTTAGCTATGATGCAGTCCGCTTGAGACGCAGACTCCGGCTCTCCGCAGCTGTCCGCAGGAAAGCGGCGGTTGCCGGCGTCTTTCTGCCGAAGCCGCGCTTTGCAGCCTACAAGTGCGGTTCACGTCAGCGGTGCACCTAGTAGCCGCTTCTTCGCCTCCGGCAGCCGGGGAGAGCGGTTGGCTTCTGAGAGGCGAAGAACGAAACCGGCTTGTGTGCGCAGCCTTGGCACTGCTAGAGTACAGTGGCTGCAGCTGCCAGCCCTTTCAGTTCACCGCTGGCATGTTTCTGGCAGGTGCTCCAGGACGACTTTCCTGCGTTTTGACTTGGTCCTGATGCAGACGAATCTGGAGAATTCTTGTTCGTGCCCTGAGCTTCCGAGATGCACAGAAGGGCTGCGCTGAGTTGCTCGGGAAGCAAGGACATATACAGCGCCTTGTGTTTGGGAGTGAGCATCTGCTGCTGTTTTGCAGTTGACTTCGCTGTGCACTGAATGCCAGCGTGAGCTGAGCACACTTCTACAACGAGCAGAACACTACAAAACAGAGAGCACAGATGTCTGACAGCAGTTTGAAGCTTGCCTAGGAAAGAGCAGTGTTTTTGGAGTGTTCAGCAAATCCATGTTTCTGGGCAAGGGCGGGATGCGTGCACTGTGCTGGCAAGCTCTCTCCCTGCGAGACACGCTGGAAAAGCTTTTCGCTATGATGCAGTCCGCTAGAGACGCAGACTTCGGCTCTCCGCAGCTGTCCGCAGGAAAGCGGCGGTTGCCGGCGTCTTTCTGCCGAAACCGCGCTTTGCAGCCTACAAGTGCGGTTCACGTCAGCGGTGCACCTAGTAGCCGCTTCTTCGCCTCCGGCAGCCGGCGAGAACGGTTGGCTTCTGAGAGGCGAAGAACGAAACCGGCTTGTGTGCGCAGCCTTGGCACTGCTAGAGTACAGTGGCTGCAACTGCCAGCCCTTTCAGTTCACCTCTGGGATGCTTCTGGCAAGTGCTCCAGGACGACTTTCCTGGGTTTTGACTTGGTTCCTGATGCAGACGTATCTGGAGAATTCTTGTTCGTGCCCTGAGCTCCCGAGATGCAGAGAAGAAGTGCTGCGCTGAGTTGCTCGGGAAGCAAGGACATAGACAGCGCCTTGTGTTTGGGAGTGAGCAGCTGCTGGTTTTTTGCAATTGACTTCGCTGTGCACTGAATGCCAGGGTGAGCTGTGCACTCCTCTACAACGAGTAGGGCAGCAGAAAACAGAGAGCACGGACGTCTGACAGCAGTTTGAAGCTGGGCTAGCAAAGAGCAGTGTTTTTGGAGTGTTCAGCAGATCCATGTTTCTGGGCAAGGGCGGGATGCGTGCACTGTGCTGACCAGCTTTCTCCCTGCGAAAGACGTTGGAAAAGCTTTTCGCCATGATGTAGTCCTATAGAGACGCAGACTCCGGCTCTCCGCAGCTGTCCGCAGGAAAGCGGCGGTTGCCGGCGTCTTTCTGCCGAAGCCGCGCTTTGCAGCCTACAAGTGCGGTTCACGTCAGCGGTGCACCTAGTAGCCGCTTCTTCGCCTCCGGCAGCCGGGGAGAGCGGTTGGCTTCTGAGAGGCGAAGAACGAAACCGGCTTGTGTGCGCTGCCTTGGCACTGCTAGAGTACAGTGGCTGCAACTGCCAGCCCTTTCAGTTCACCTCTGGGATGCTTCTGGCAAGTGCTCCAGGACGACTTTCCTGGGTTTTGACTTGGTTCCTGATGCAGACGTATCTGGAGAATTCTTGTTCGTGCCCTGAGCTCCCGAGATGCAGAGAAGAAGTGCTGCGCTGAGTTGCTCGGGAAGCAAGGACATAGACAGCGCCTTGTGTTTGGGAGTGAGCAGCTGCTGGTTTTTTGCAATTGACTTCGCTGTGCACTGAATGCCAGGGTGAGCTGTGCACTCCTCTACAACGAGTAGGGCAGCAGAAAACAGAGAGCACGGACGTCTGACAGCAGTTTGAAGCTGGCCTAGCAAAGAGCAGTGTTTTTGGAGTGTTCAGCAGATCCATGTTTCTGGGCAAGGGCGGGATGCGTGCACTGTGCTGACCAGCTTTCTCCCTGCGAAAGACGTTGGAAAAGCTTTTCGCCATGATGTAGTCCTATAGAGACGCAGACTCCGGCTCTCCGCAGCTGTCCGCAGGAAAGCGGCGGTTGCCGGCGTCTTTCTGCCGAAGCCGCGCTTTGCAGCCTACAAGTGCGGTTCACGTCAGCGGTGCACCTAGTAGCCGCTTCTTCGCCTCCGGCAGCCGGGGAGAGCGGTTGGCTTCTGAGAGGCGAAGAACGAAACCGGCTTGTGTGCGCTGCCTTGGCACTGCTAGAGGACGGTGGCTGCAGCTGCCAGCCCTTTCAGTTCACCGCTGGCATGCTTCTGGCAGGTGCTCCAGGACGACTTTCCTGCGTTTTGACTTGGTCCTGATGCAGACGAATCTGGAGAATTCTTGTTCGTGCCCTGAGCTTCCGAGATGCACAGAAGGGCTGCGCTGAGTTGCTCGGGAAGCAAGGACATATACAGCGCCTTGTGTTTGGGAGTGAGCATCTGCTGCTGTTTTGCAGTTGACTTCGCTGTGCACTGAATGCCAGCGTGAGCTGAGCACACTTCTACAACGAGCAGAACACTACAAAACAGAGAGCACAGATGTCTGACAGCAGTTTGAAGCTTGCCTAGGAAAGAGCAGTGTTTTTGGAGTGTTCAGCAAATCCAAGTTTCTGGGCTAGGGCGGGATGCGTGCACTGTGGTGGCAAGCTCTCTCCCTGCGAGACACGCTGGAAAAGCTTTTCGCTATGATGCAGTCCGCTAGAGACGCAGACTTCGGCTCTCCGCAGCTGTCCGCAGGGAAGCGGCGGTTGCCGGCGTCTTTCTGCCGAAACCGCGCTTTGCAGCCTACAAGTGCGGTTCACGTCAGCGGTGCACCTAGTAGCCGCTTCTTCGCCTCCGGCAGCCGGGGAGAGCGGTTGGCTTCTGAGAGGCGAAGAACGAAACCGGCTTGTGTGCGCAGCCTTGGCACTGCTAGAGTACAGTGGCTGCAACTACCAGCCCTTTCAGTTCACCTCTGGGATGCTTCTGGCAGGTGCTCCAGGACGACTTTCCTGGGTTTTGACTTGGTTCCTGATGCAGACGTATCTGGAGAATTCTTGTTCGTGCCCTGAGCTCCCGAGATGCAGAGAAGAAGTGCTGCGCTGAGTTGCTCGGGAAGCAAGGACATAGACAGCGCCTTGTGTTTGGGAGTGAGCAGCTGCTGGTTTTTTGCAATTGACTTCGCTGTGCACTGAATGCCAGGGTGAGCTGTGCACTCCTCTACAACGAGTAGGGCAGCAGAAAACAGAGAGCACGGACGTCTGACAGCAGTTTGAAGCTGGCCTAGCAAAGAGCAGTGTTTTTGGAGTGTTCAGCAGATCCATGTTTCTGGGCAAGGGCGGGATGCGTGCACTGTGCTGGCAAGCTCTCTCCCTGCGAGACACGCTGGAAAAGCTTTTCGCTATGATGCAGTCCGCTAGAGACGCAGACTCCGGCTCTCCGCAGCTGTCCGCAGGAAAGCGGCGGTTGCCGGCGTCTTTCCGCCGAAGACGCGCTTTGCAGCCTACAAGTGCGGTTCACGTCAGCGGTGCACCTAGTAGCCGCTTCTTCGCCTCCGGCAGCCGGCGAGAGCGGTTGGCTTCTGAGAGGCGAAGAACGAAACCGGCTTGTGTGCGCTGCCTTGGCATTGCTAGAGGACGGTGGCTGCAGCTGCCAGCCCTTTCAGTTCACCCCTGGGATGCTTCTGGCAGGTGCTCCAGGACGACTTTCCTGCGTTTTGACTTGGTCCTGATGCAGACGAATCACGAGAATTCTTGTTCGTACCCTGAGCTTCCGAGTTGCAGAGAACTCAAGGGCAGATGCAGAAAAGAAGGGCTGTGCTGAGTTGCTCGGGAAGCAAGGACATAGACAGCGCCTTGTGTTTGGGAGTGAGCAGCTGCCGGTTTTTTGCAGTTGACTTCGCTGTGCACTGAATGTCAGGTGGAGCTGTGCACAGTTCCACAACGAGCAGCACACCACAAAACAGAGAGCACAGATGTCTGACAGCAATTTGAAGATTGCCTAGAAAAGAGTAGTGTTTTTGGGGTGTTCAGCAAATATATTTTTCTGAGCAAGGGCGGGATGTGTGCACTGTGCTGGCAAGCTTTCTCCCTGCGAGACACGCTGGAAAAACTTTTCGCTATGATGCAGTCCGCTTGAGACGCAGACTCCGGCTCTCCGCAGCTGTCCGCAGGAAAGCGGCGGTTGCCGGCGTCTTTCTGCCGAAGCCGCGCTTTGCAGCCTACAAGTGCGGTTCACGTCAGCGGTGCACCTAGTAGCCGCTTCTTCGCCTCCGGCAGCCGGGGAGAGCGGTTGGCTTCTGAGAGGCGAAGAACGAAACCGGCTTGTGTGCGCAGCCTTGGCACTGCTAGAGTACAGTGGCTGCAGCTGCCAGCCCTTTCAGTTCACCGCTGGCATGTTTCTGGCAGGTGCTCCAGGACGACTTTCCTGCGTTTTGACTTGGTCCTGATGCAGACGAATCTGGAGAATTCTTGTTCGTGCCCTGAGCTTCCGAGATGCACAGAAGGGCTGCGCTGAGTTGCTCGGGAAGCAAGGACATATACAGCGCCTTGTGTTTGGGAGTGAGCATCTGCTGCTGTTTTGCAGTTGACTTCGCTGTGCACTGAATGCCAGCGTGAGCTGAGCACACTTCTACAACGAGCAGAACACTACAAAACAGAGAGCACAGATGTCTGACAGCAGTTTGAAGCTTGCCTAGGAAAGAGCAGTGTTTTTGGAGTGTTCAGCAAATCCATGTTTCTGGGCAAGGGCGGGATGCGTGCACTGTGCTGGCAAGCTCTCTCCCTGCGAGACACGCTGGAAAAGCTTTTCGCTATGATGCAGTCCGCTAGAGACGCAGACTTCGGCTCTCCGCAGCTGTCCGCAGGAAAGCGGCGGTTGCCGGCGTCTTTCTGCCGAAACCGCGCTTTGCAGCCTACAAGTGCGGTTCACGTCAGCGGTGCACCTAGTAGCCGCTTCTTCGCCTCCGGCAGCCGGCGAGAACGGTTGGCTTCTGAGAGGCGAAGAACGAAACCGGCTTGTGTGCGCAGCCTTGGCACTGCTAGAGTACAGTGGCTGCAACTGCCAGCCCTTTCAGTTCACCTCTGGGATGCTTCTGGCAAGTGCTCCAGGACGACTTTCCTGGGTTTTGACTTGGTTCCTGATGCAGACGTATCTGGAGAATTCTTGTTCGTGCCCTGAGCTCCCGAGATGCAGAGAAGAAGTGCTGCGCTGAGTTGCTCGGGAAGCAAGGACATAGACAGCGCCTTGTGTTTGGGAGTGAGCAGCTGCTGGTTTTTTGCAATTGACTTCGCTGTGCACTGAATGCCAGGGTGAGCTGTGCACTCCTCTACAACGAGTAGGGCAGCAGAAAACAGAGAGCACGGACGTCTGACAGCAGTTTGAAGCTGGCCTAGCAAAGAGCAGTGTTTTTGGAGTGTTCAGCAGATCCATGTTTCTGGGCAAGGGCGGGATGCGTGCACTGTGCTGACCAGCTTTCTCCCTGCGAAAGACGTTGGAAAAGCTTTTCGCCATGATGTAGTCCTATAGAGACGCAGACTCCGGCTCTCCGCAGCTGTCCGCAGGAAAGCGGCGGTTGCCGGCGTCTTTCTGCCGAAGCCGCGCTTTGCAGCCTACAAGTGCGGTTCACGTCAGCGGTGCACCTAGTAGCCGCTTCTTCGCCTCCGGCAGCCGGGGAGAGCGGTTGGCTTCTGAGAGGCGAAGAACGAAACCGGCTTGTGTGCGCTGCCTTGGCACTGCTAGAGTACAGTGGCTGCAGCTGCCAGCCCTTTCAGTTCACCTCTGGGATGCTTCTGGCAAGTGCTCCAGGACGACTTTCCTGGGTTTTGACTTGGTTCCTGATGCAGACGTATCTGGAGAATTCTTGTTCGTGCCCTGAGCTCCCGAGATGCAGAGAAGAAGTGCTGCGCTGAGTTGCTCGGGAAGCAAGGACATAGACAGCGCCTTGTGTTTGGGAGTGAGCAGCTGCTGGTTTTTTGCAATTGACTTCGCTGTGCACTGAATGCCAGGGTGAGCTGTGCACTCCTCTACAACGAGTAGGGCAGCAGAAAACAGAGAGCACGGACGTCTGACAGCAGTTTGAAGCTGGCCTAGCAAAGAGCAGTGTTTTTGGAGTGTTCAGCAGATCCATGTTTCTGGGCAAGGGCGGGATGCGTGCACTGTGCTGACCAGCTTTCTCCCTGCGAAAGACGTTGGAAAAGCTTTTCGCCATGATGTAGTCCTATAGAGACGCAGACTCCGGCTCTCCGCAGCTGTCCGCAGGAAAGCGGCGGTTGCCGGCGTCTTTCTGCCGAAGCCGCGCTTTGCAGCCTACAAGTGCGGTTCACGTCAGCGGTGCACCTAGTAGCCGCTTCTTCGCCTCCGGCAGCCGGGGAGAGCGGTTGGCTTCTGAGAGGCGAAGAACGAAACCGGCTTGTGTGCGCAGCCTTGGCACTGCTAGAGGACGGTGGCTGCAGCTGCCAGCCCTTTCAGTTCACCGCTGGCATGTTTCTGGCAGGTGCTCCAGGACGACTTTCCTGCGTTTTGACTTGGTCCTGATGCAGACGAATCTGGAGAATTCTTGTTCGTGCCCTGAGCTTCCGAGATGCACAGAAGGGCTGCGCTGAGTTGCTCGGGAAGCAAGGACATAAACAGCGCCTTGTGTTTGGGAGTGAGCATCTGCTGCTGTTTTGCAGTTGACTTCGCTGTGCACTGAATGCCAGCGTGAGCTGAGCACACTTCTACAACGAGCAGAACACTACAAAACAGAGAGCACAGATGTCTGACAGCAGTTTGAAGCTTGCCTAGGAAAGAGCAGTGTTTTTGGAGTGTTCAGCAAATCCATGTTTCTGGGCAAGGGCGGGATGCGTGCACTGTGCTGGCAAGCTCTCTCCCTGCGAGACACGCTGGAAAAGCTTTTCGCTATGATGCAGTCCGCTAGAGACGCAGACTTCGGCTCTCCGCAGCTGTCCGCAGGAAAGCGGCGGTTGCCGGCGTCTTTCTGCCGAAACCGCGCTTTGCAGCCTACAAGTGCGGTTCACGTCAGCGGTGCACCTAGTAGCCGCTTCTTCGCCTCCGGCAGCCGGCGAGAACGGTTGGCTTCTGAGAGGCGAAGAACGAAACCGGCTTGTGTGCGCAGCCTTGGCACTGCTAGAGTACAGTGGCTGCAACTGCCAGCCCTTTCAGTTCACCTCTGGGATGCTTCTGGCAAGTGCTCCAGGACGACTTTCCTGGGTTTTGACTTGGTTCCTGATGCAGACGTATCTGGAGAATTCTTGTTCGTGCCCTGAGCTCCCGAGATGCAGAGAAGAAGTGCTGCGCTGAGTTGCTCGGGAAGCAAGGACATAGACAGCGCCTTGTGTTTGGGAGTGAGCAGCTGCTGGTTTTTTGCAATTGACTTCGCTGTGCACTGAATGCCAGGGTGAGCTGTGCACTCCTCTACAACGAGTAGGGCAGCAGAAAACAGAGAGCACGGACGTCTGACAGCAGTTTGAAGCTGGCCTAGCAAAGAGCAGTGTTTTTGGAGTGTTCAGCAGATCCATGTTTCTGGGCAAGGGCGGGATGCGTGCACTGTGCTGACCAGCTTTCTCCCTGCGAAAGACGTTGGAAAAGCTTTTCGCCATGATGTAGTCCTATAGAGACGCAGACTCCGGCTCTCCGCAGCTGTCCGCAGGAAAGCGGCGGTTGCCGGCGTCTTTCTGCCGAAGCCGCGCTTTGCAGCCTACAAGTGCGGTTCACGTCAGCGGTGCACCTAGTAGCCGCTTCTTCGCCTCCGGCAGCCGGGGAGAGCGGTTGGCTTCTGAGAGGCGAAGAACGAAACCGGCTTGTGTGCGCTGCCTTGGCACTGCTAGAGTACAGTGGCTGCAACTGCCAGCCCTTTCAGTTCACCTCTGGGATGCTTCTGGCAAGTGCTCCAGGACGACTTTCCTGGGTTTTGACTTGGTTCCTGATGCAGACGTATCTGGAGAATTCTTGTTCGTGCCCTGAGCTCCCGAGATGCAGAGAAGAAGTGCTGCGCTGAGTTGCTCGGGAAGCAAGGACATAGACAGCGCCTTGTGTTTGGGAGTGAGCAGCTGCTGGTTTTTTGCAATTGACTTCGCTGTGCACTGAATGCCAGGGTGAGCTGTGCACTCCTCTACAACGAGTAGGGCAGCAGAAAACAGAGAGCACGGACGTCTGACAGCAGTTTGAAGCTGGCCTAGCAAAGAGCAGTGTTTTTGGAGTGTTCAGCAGATCCATGTTTCTGGGCAAGGGCGGGATGCGTGCACTGTGCTGACCAGCTTTCTCCCTGCGAAAGACGTTGGAAAAGCTTTTCGCCATGATGTAGTCCTATAGAGACGCAGACTCCGGCTCTCCGCAGCTGTCCGCAGGAAAGCGGCGGTTGCCGGCGTCTTTCTGCCGAAGCCGCGCTTTGCAGCCTACAAGTGCGGTTCACGTCAGCGGTGCACCTAGTAGCCGCTTCTTCGCCTCCGGCAGCCGGGGAGAGCGGTTGGCTTCTGAGAGGCGAAGAACGAAACCGGCTTGTGTGCGCTGCCTTGGCACTGCTAGAGGACGGTGGCTGCAGCTGCCAGCCCTTTCAGTTCACCGCTGGCATGCTTCTGGCAGGTGCTCCAGGACGACTTTCCTGCGTTTTGACTTGGTCCTGATGCAGACGAATCTGGAGAATTCTTGTTCGTGCCCTGAGCTTCCGAGATGCACAGAAGGGCTGCGCTGAGTTGCTCGGGAAGCAAGGACATATACAGCGCCTTGTGTTTGGGAGTGAGCATCTGCTGCTGTTTTGCAGTTGACTTCGCTGTGCACTGAATGCCAGCGTGAGCTGAGCACACTTCTACAACGAGCAGAACACTACAAAACAGAGAGCACAGATGTCTGACAGCAGTTTGAAGCTTGCCTAGGAAAGAGCAGTGTTTTTGGAGTGTTCAGCAAATCCAAGTTTCTGGGCTAGGGCGGGATGCGTGCACTGTGGTGGCAAGCTCTCTCCCTGCGAGACACGCTGGAAAAGCTTTTCGCTATGATGCAGTCCGCTAGAGACGCAGACTTCGGCTCTCCGCAGCTGTCCGCAGGGAAGCGGCGGTTGCCGGCGTCTTTCTGCCGAAACCGCGCTTTGCAGCCTACAAGTGCGGTTCACGTCAGCGGTGCACCTAGTAGCCGCTTCTTCGCCTCCGGCAGCCGGGGAGAGCGGTTGGCTTCTGAGAGGCGAAGAACGAAACCGGCTTGTGTGCGCAGCCTTGGCACTGCTAGAGTACAGTGGCTGCAACTACCAGCCCTTTCAGTTCACCTCTGGGATGCTTCTGGCAGGTGCTCCAGGACGACTTTCCTGGGTTTTGACTTGGTTCCTGATGCAGACGTATCTGGAGAATTCTTGTTCGTGCCCTGAGCTCCCGAGATGCAGAGAAGAAGTGCTGCGCTGAGTTGCTCGGGAAGCAAGGACATAGACAGCGCCTTGTGTTTGGGAGTGAGCAGCTGCTGGTTTTTTGCAATTGACTTCGCTGTGCACTGAATGCCAGGGTGAGCTGTGCACTCCTCTACAACGAGTAGGGCAGCAGAAAACAGAGAGCACGGACGTCTGACAGCAGTTTGAAGCTGGCCTAGCAAAGAGCAGTGTTTTTGGAGTGTTCAGCAGATCCATGTTTCTGGGCAAGGGCGGGATGCGTGCACTGTGCTGGCAAGCTCTCTCCCTGCGAGACACGCTGGAAAAGCTTTTCGCTATGATGCAGTCCGCTAGAGACGCAGACTCCGGCTCTCCGCAGCTGTCCGCAGGAAAGCGGCGGTTGCCGGCGTCTTTCCGCCGAAGACGCGCTTTGCAGCCTACAAGTGCGGTTCACGTCAGCGGTGCACCTAGTAGCCGCTTCTTCGCCTCCGGCAGCCGGCGAGAGCGGTTGGCTTCTGAGAGGCGAAGAACGAAACCGGCTTGTGTGCGCTGCCTTGGCATTGCTAGAGGACGGTGGCTGCAGCTGCCAGCCCTTTCAGTTCACCCCTGGGATGCTTCTGGCAGGTGCTCCAGGACGACTTTCCTGCGTTTTGACTTGGTCCTGATGCAGACGAATCACGAGAATTCTTGTTCGTACCCTGAGCTTCCGAGTTGCAGAGAACTCAAGGGCAGATGCAGAAAAGAAGTGCTGCGCTGAGTTGCTCGGGAAGCAAGGACATAGACAGCGCCTTGTGTTTGGGAGTGAGCAGCTGCTGGTTTTTTGCAGTTGACTTCGCTGTGCACTGAATGTCAGGTGGAGCTGTGCACAGTTCCACAACGAGCAGCACACCACAAAACAGAGAGCACAGATGTCTGACAGCAATTTGAAGCTTGCCTAGAAAAGAGTAGTGTTTTTGGGGTGTTCAGCAAATATATTTTTCTGAGCAAGGGCGGGATGTGTGCACTGTGCTGGCAAGCTTTCTCCCTGCGAGACACGCTGGAAAAACTTTTCGCTATGATGCAGTCCGCTTGAGACGCAGACTCCGGCTCTCCGCAGCTGTCCGCAGGAAAGCGGCGGTTGCCGGCGTCTTTCTGCCGAAGCCGCGCTTTGCAGCCTACAAGTGCGGTTCACGTCAGCGGTGCACCTAGTAGCCGCTTCTTCGCCTCCGGCAGCCGGGGAGAGCGGTTGGCTTCTGAGAGGCGAAGAACGAAACCGGCTTGTGTGCGCAGCCTTGGCACTGCTAGAGTACAGTGGCTGCAGCTGCCAGCCCTTTCAGTTCACCGCTGGCATGTTTCTGGCAGGTGCTCCAGGACGACTTTCCTGCGTTTTGACTTGGTCCTGATGCAGACGAATCTGGAGAATTCTTGTTCGTGCCCTGAGCTTCCGAGATGCACAGAAGGGCTGCGCTGAGTTGCTCGGGAAGCAAGGACATATACAGCGCCTTGTGTTTGGGAGTGAGCATCTGCTGCTGTTTTGCAGTTGACTTCGCTGTGCACTGAATGCCAGCGTGAGCTGAGCACACTTCTACAACGAGCAGAACACTACAAAACAGAGAGCACAGATGTCTGACAGCAGTTTGAAGCTTGCCTAGGAAAGAGCAGTGTTTTTGGAGTGTTCAGCAAATCCATGTTTCTGGGCAAGGGCGGGATGCGTGCACTGTGCTGGCAAGCTCTCTCCCTGCGAGACACGCTGGAAAAGCTTTTCGCTATGATGCAGTCCGCTAGAGACGCAGACTTCGGCTCTCCGCAGCTGTCCGCAGGAAAGCGGCGGTTGCCGGCGTCTTTCTGCCGAAACCGCGCTTTGCAGCCTACAAGTGCGGTTCACGTCAGCGGTGCACCTAGTAGCCGCTTCTTCGCCTCCGGCAGCCGGCGAGAACGGTTGGCTTCTGAGAGGCGAAGAACGAAACCGGCTTGTGTGCGCAGCCTTGGCACTGCTAGAGTACAGTGGCTGCAACTGCCAGCCCTTTCAGTTCACCTCTGGGATGCTTCTGGCAAGTGCTCCAGGACGACTTTCCTGGGTTTTGACTTGGTTCCTGATGCAGACGTATCTGGAGAATTCTTGTTCGTGCCCTGAGCTCCCGAGATGCAGAGAAGAAGTGCTGCGCTGAGTTGCTCGGGAAGCAAGGACATAGACAGCGCCTTGTGTTTGGGAGTGAGCAGCTGCTGGTTTTTTGCAATTGACTTCGCTGTGCACTGAATGCCAGGGTGAGCTGTGCACTCCTCTACAACGAGTAGGGCAGCAGAAAACAGAGAGCACGGACGTCTGACAGCAGTTTGAAGCTGGCCTAGCAAAGAGCAGTGTTTTTGGAGTGTTCAGCAGATCCATGTTTCTGGGCAAGGGCGGGATGCGTGCACTGTGCTGACCAGCTTTCTCCCTGCGAAAGACGTTGGAAAAGCTTTTCGCCATGATGTAGTCCTATAGAGACGCAGACTCCGGCTCTCCGCAGCTGTCCGCAGGAAAGCGGCGGTTGCCGGCGTCTTTCTGCCGAAGCCGCGCTTTGCAGCCTACAAGTGCGGTTCACGTCAGCGGTGCACCTAGTAGCCGCTTCTTCGCCTCCGGCAGCCGGGGAGAGCGGTTGGCTTCTGAGAGGCGAAGAACGAAACCGGCTTGTGTGCGCTGCCTTGGCACTGCTAGAGTACAGTGGCTGCAGCTGCCAGCCCTTTCAGTTCATCTCTGGGATGCTTCTGGCAAGTGCTCCAGGACGACTTTCCTGGGTTTTGACTTGGTTCCTGATGCAGACGTATCTGGAGAATTCTTGTTCGTGCCCTGAGCTCCCGAGATGCAGAGAAGAAGTGCTGCGCTGAGTTGCTCGGGAAGCAAGGACATAGACAGCGCCTTGTGTTTGGGAGTGAGCAGCTGCTGGTTTTTTGCAATTGACTTCGCTGTGCACTGAATGCCAGGGTGAGCTGTGCACTCCTCTACAACGAGTAGGGCAGCAGAAAACAGAGAGCACGGACGTCTGACAGCAGTTTGAAGCTGGCCTAGCAAAGAGCAGTGTTTTTGGAGTGTTCAGCAGATCCATGTTTCTGGGCAAGGGCGGGATGCGTGCACTGTGCTGACCAGCTTTCTCCCTGCGAAAGACGTTGGAAAAGCTTTTCGCCATGATGTAGTCCTATAGAGACGCAGACTCCGGCTCTCCGCAGCTGTCCGCAGGAAAGCGGCGGTTGCCGGCGTCTTTCTGCCGAAGCCGCGCTTTGCAGCCTACAAGTGCGGTTCACGTCAGCGGTGCACCTAGTAGCCGCTTCTTCGCCTCCGGCAGCCGGGGAGAGCGGTTGGCTTCTGAGAGGCGAAGAACGAAACCGGCTTGTGTGCGCTGCCTTGGCACTGCTAGAGGACGGTGACTGCAGCTGCCAGCCCTTTCAGTTCACCGCTGGCATGCTTCTGGCAGGTGCTCCAGGACGACTTTCCTGCGTTTTGACTTGGTCCTGATGCAGACGAATCTGGAGAATTCTTGTTCGTGCCCTGAGCTTCCGAGATGCACAGAAGGGCTGCGCTGAGTTGCTCGGGAAGCAAGGACATATACAGCGCCTTGTGTTTGGGAGTGAGCATCTGCTGCTGTTTTGCAGTTGACTTCGCTGTGCACTGAATGCCAGCGTGAGCTGAGCACACTTCTACAACGAGCAGAACACTACAAAACAGAGAGCACAGATGTCTGACAGCAGTTTGAAGCTTGCCTAGGAAAGAGCAGTGTTTTTGGAGTGTTCAGCAAATCCAAGTTTCTGGGCTAGGGCGGGATGCGTGCACTGTGCTGGCAAGCTCTCTCCCTGCGAGACACGCTGGAAAAGCTTTTCGCTATGATGCAGTCCGCTAGAGACGCAGACTTCGGCTCTCCGCAGCTGTCCGCAGGAAAGCGGCGGTTGCCGGCGTCTTTCTGCCGAAACCGCGCTTTGCAGCCTACAAGTGCGGTTCACGTCAGCGGTGCACCTAGTAGCCGCTTCTTCGCCTCCGGCAGCCGGGGAGAGCGGTTGGCTTCTGAGAGGCGAAGAACGAAACCGGCTTGTGTGCGCAGCCTTGGCACTGCTAGAGTACAGTGTCTGCAACTACCAGCCCTTTCAGTTCACCTCTGGGATGCTTCTGGCAGGTGCTCCAGGACGACTTTCCTGGGTTTTGACTTGGTTCCTGATGCAGACGTATCTGGAGAATTCTTGTTCGTGCCCTGAGCTCCCGAGATGCAGAGAAGAAGTGCTGCGCTGAGTTGCTCGGGAAGCAAGGACATAGACAGCGCCTTGTGTTTGGGAGTGAGCAGCTGCTGGTTTTTTGCAATTGACTTCGCTGTGCACTGAATGCCAGGGTGAGCTGTGCACTCCTCTACAACGAGTAGGGCAGCAGAAAACAGAGAGCACGGACGTCTGACAGCAGTTTGAAGCTGGCCTAGCAAAGAGCAGTGTTTTTGGAGTGTTCAGCAGATCCATGTTTCTGGGCAAGGGCGGGATGCGTGCACTGTGCTGGCAGGCTCTCTCCCTGCGAGAGATGTTGGAAAAGCTTTTCGCCATGATGTAGTCCTATAGAGACGCAGACTCCGGCTCTCCTCAGCTGTCCGCAGGAAAGCGGCGGTTGCCGGCGTCTTTCTGCCGAAGCCGCGCTTTGCAGCCTACAAGTGCGGTTCACGTCAGCGGTGCACCTAGTAGCCGCTTCTTCGCCTCCGGCAGCCGGCGAGAGCGGTTGGCTTCTGAGAGGCGAAGAACGAAACCGGCTTGTGTGCGCAGCCTTGGCACTGCTAGAGTACAGTGGCTGCAACTACCAGCCCTTTCAGTTCACCTCTGGGATGCTTCTGGCAAGTGCTCCAGGACGACTTTCCTGGGTTTTGACTTGGTTCCTGATGCAGACGTATCTGGAGAATTCTTGTTCGTGCCCTGAGCTCCCGAGATGCAGAGAAGAAGTGCTGCGCTGAGTTGCTCGGGAAGCAAGGACATAGACAGCGCCTTGTGTTTGGGAGTGAGCAGCTGCTGGTTTTTTGCAATTGACTTCGCTGTGCACTGAATGCCAGGGTGAGCTGTGCACTCCTCTACAACGAGTAGGGCAGCAGAAAACAGAGAGCACGGACGTCTGACAGCAGTTTGAAGCTGGCCTAGCAAAGAGCAGTGTTTTTGGAGTGTTCAGCAGATCCATGTTTCTGGGCAAGGGCGGGATGCGTGCACTGTGCTGACCAGCTTTCTTCCTGCGAGAGACGTTGGAAAAGCTTTTCGCTATGATGCAGTCCGCTAGAGACGCAGACTCCGGCTCTCCGCAGCTGTCCGCAGGAAAGCGGCAGTTGCCGGCGTCTTTCTGCCGAAGCCGCGCTTTGCAGCCTACAAGTGCGGTTCACGTCAGCGGTGCACCTAGTAGCCGCTTCTTCGCCTCCGGCAGCCGGCGAGAGCGGTTGGCTTCTGAGAGGCGAAGAACGAAACCGGCTTGTGTGCGCTGCCTTGGCACTGCTAGAGGACGGTGGCTGCAGCTGCCAGCCCTTTCAGTGCACCCCTGGGATGCTTCTGGCAGGTGCTCCAGGACGACTTTCCTGCGTTTTGACTTGGTCCTGATGCAGACGAATCTGGAGAATTCTTGTTCGTACCCTGAGCTTCCGAGATGCAGAGAACTCGAGGGCAGCTGCAGAAAAGAAGGGCTGTGCTGAATTGCTCGGGAAGCAAGGACATAGACAGCGCCTTGTGTTTGGGAGTGAGCAGCTGCTGGTTTTTTACAGTTGACTTCGCTGTGCACTGAATGCCAGGTGGAGCTGTGCACTCTTCTACAGCGAGCAGGGCAGCAGAAAACAGAGAGCACAGATGTGTGACAGCAGTTTGAAGCTTGCCTAGGAAAGAGCAGTGTTTTTGGAGTGTTCAGCAAATCCATGTTTCTGGGCAGGGCGGGATGCGTGCACTGTGCTGCCAAGCTTTCTCCCTGCGAGACACGCTGGAAAAGCTTTTCGCTATGATGCAGTCCGCTAGAGACGCCGACTTCGGCTCTCCGCAGCTGTCCGCAGGAAAGCGGCGGTTGCCGGCTTCTTTCTGCCGAAGCCGCGCTTTGCAGCCTACAAGTGCGGTTCACGTCAGCGGTGCACCTAGTAGCCGCTTCTTCGCCTCCGGCAGCCGGGGAGAGCGGTTGGCTTCTGAGAGGCGAAGAACGAAACCGGCTTGTGTGCGCAGCCTTGGCACTGCTAGAGGACGGTGGCTGACGCTGCCAGCCCTTTCAATTCACCGCTGGCGTGCGTCTGGCAGGTGCTCCAGGACGACTTTCCTGCGTTTTGACATGGTCCTGATGCAGACGGATCTGGAGAATTCTTGTTCGTGCCCTGAGCTTCCGAGTGGCAGAGAACTCGATGGCAGCTGCAGAAAAGAAGGGCTGTGCCAAATTGCTTGGGAAGCAAGGACATAGACAGCGCCTTGTGTTTGGGAGTGAGCAGCTGCTGGGTTTTTGCAGTTGACTTCGCTGTGCACTGAATGCCAGGTGGAGCTGTGCACTCTTCTACAACGAGCAGGACACCACAAAACAGAGAGCACAGATGTGTGACAGCAGTTTGAAGCTTGCATAGGAAAGAGTAGTGTTTTTGGAGGGTTCAGCAAATATATGTTTCTGGGCAAGGGCGGGATGCGTGCACTGCGCTGGCAAGCTTTCTCCCTGCGAGACACGCTGGAAAAGCTTTTCGCTATGATGCAGTCCGCTAGAGACGCAGACTCCGGCTCTGAGCAGCTGTCCGCAGGAAAGCGGCGGTTGCCGGCGTCTTTCTGCCAAAGCCGCGCTTTGCAGCCGACAAGTGCGGTTCACGTCAGCGGTGCACCTAGTAGCCGCTTCTTCGCCTCCAGCAGCAGGTGAGAGCGGTTGGCTTCTGAGAGGCGAAGAACAAAAACCGGCTTGTGTGCGCTGCCTTGGCACTGCTAGAGGACGGAGGCTGCAGCTGCCAGCCCTTTCAATTCACCGCTGGCATGCGTCTTGCAGGTGCTCCAGTACGACTTTCCTGCGTTTTGACTTGGTCCTGATGCAGACGAATCTGGAGAATTCTTGTTCGTAGCCTGAGCTTCCGAGTGGCAGAGATCTCGATGGCAGCTGCAGAAAAGAAGGGCTGTGCCGAATTGCTCGGGAAGCAAGGACATAGACAGCGCCTTGTGTTTGGGAGTGAGCAGCTGCTGGTTTTTTGCAGTTGACTTTGCTGTGCACTGAATGTCAGGTGGAGCTGTGCACTCTTCTACAACGAGCAGGGCAGCAGAAAACAGAGAGCACATATGTGTGACAGCAGTTTGAGCTTGCCTAGGAAAGAGTAGTGTTTTTGGAGTGTTCAGCAAATATATGTTTCTGGGCAAGGGCGGGATGCGTGCACTGCGCTGGCGAGCTTTCTCCCTGCGAGACACGCTGGAAAGGCTTTTCGCCATGATGCAGTCCGCTAGAGACGCAGACTTCTGCTCTCCGCAGCAGTCCGCAGGAAAGCGGCGGTTGCCGGCTTCTTTCTGCCGAAGCCGCGCTTTGCAGCCTACAAGTGCGGTTCACGTCAGCGGTGCACTCAGTAGCCGCTTCTTCGCCTCCGGCAGCCGGGGAGAGCGGTTGGCTTCTGAGAGGCGAAGAACGAAACCGGCTTGTGTGCGCAGCCTTGGCACTGCTAGAGGACGGTGGCTGCAGCTGCCAGCCCTTTCAGTTCACCGCTGGCATGCTTCTGGCAGGTGCTCCAGGACGACTTTCCTGCGATTTGACTTGGTCCTGATGCAGACGAATCTGGAGAATTCTTGTTCGTACCCTGAGCTTCCGAGATGCAGAGAACTCGAGGGCAGCTGCAGAAAAGAAGGGCTGTGCTGAGTTGCTCGGGAAGCAAGGACATAGACAGCGCCTTGTGTTTGGGAGTGAGCAGCTGTTGGTTTTTTGCAATTGACTTCGCTGTGCACTGAATGCCAGGGTGAGCTGAGCACACTTCTACAACGAGCAGGGCAGCAGAAAACAGAGATCACGGATGTCTGACAGCAGTTTGAAACTTGCCTAGGAAAGAGTAGTGTTTTTGGAGTGTTCAGCAAATCCATGTTTCTGGGCAAGGGCGGCATGCGTGCACTGTGCTGGCAAGCTTTCTCCCTGCGAGACACGCTGGAAAAGCTTTTCGCTATGATGCAGTCCGCTAGAGACGCAGACTCCGGCTCTCCGCAGCTGTCCGCAGGAAAGCGGCGGTTGCCGGCGTCTTTCTGCCGAAGCCGCGCTTTGCAGCCTACAAGTGCGGTTCACGTCAGCGGTGCACATAGTAGCCGCTTCTTCGCCTCCGGCAGCCGGGGAGAGCGGTTGGCTTCTGAGAGACGAAGAACGAAACCGGCTTGTGTGCGCTGCCTTGGCACTGCTAGAGGAGGGCGGCTGCAGCTGCCAGCCCTTTCAGTGCACCGTTGGCATGCTTCTGGCAGGTGCTCCAGGACGACTTTCCTGCGTTTTGACTTGGTCCTGATGCAGACGAATCTGGAGAATTCTTGTTCGTGCCCTGAGCTTCCGAGATGCACAGAAGGGCTGCGCTGAGTTGCTCGGGAAGCAAGGACATAAACAGCGCCTTGTGTTAGGGAGTGAGCATCTGCTGCTGTTTTGCAGTTGACTTCGCTGTGCACTGAATGCCAGCGTGAGCTGAGCACACTTCTACAACGAGCAGAACACTACAAAACAGAGAGCACAGATGTCTGACAGCAGTTTGAAGCTTGCCTAGGAAAGAGCAGTGTTTTTGGAGTGTTCAGCAAATCCATGTTTCTGGGCAAGGGCGGGATGCGTGCACTGTGCTGGCAGGCTCTCTCCCTGCGAGACACGCTGGAAAAGCTTTTCGCTATGATGCAGTCCGCTAGAGACGCAGAGTTCGGCTCTCCGCAGCTGTCCGCAGGAAAGCGGCGGTTGCCGGCGTCTTTCTGCCGAAGACGCGCTTTGCAGCCTACAAGTGCGGTTCACGTCAGCGGTGCACCTAGTAGCCGCTTCTTCGCCTCCGGCAGCCGGGGAGAGCGGTTGGCTTCTGAGAGGCGAAGAACGAAACCGGCTTGTGTGCGCAGCCTTGGCACTGCTAGAGTACAGTGGCTGCAACTGCCAGCCCTTTCAGTTCACCTCTGGGATGCTTCTGGCAGGTGCTCCAGGACGACTTTCCTGGGTTTTGACTTGGTTCCTGATGCAGACGTATCTGGAGAATTCTTGTTCGTGCCCTGAGCTCCCGAGATGCAGAGAAGAAGTGCTGCGCTGAGTTGCTCGGGAAGCAAGAACATAGAGAGCGCCTTGTGTTTGGGAGTGAGCAGCTGCTGGTTTTTTGCAATTGACTTCGCTGTGCACTGAATGCCAGGGTGAGCTGTGCACTCCTCTACAACGAGTAGGGCAGCAGAAAACAGAGAGAACGGACGTCTGACAGCAGTTTGAAACTTGCCTAGGAAAGAGTAGTGTTTTTGGAGTGTTCAGCAAATATATGTTTCTGGGCAAGGGCGGGATGCGTGCACTGTGCTGGCAAGCTCTCTCCCTGCGAGACACGCTGGAAAAGCTTTTCGCTATGATGCAGTCCGCTAGAGACGCAGACTCCGGCTCTCCGCAGCTGTCCGCAGGAAAGCGGCGGTTGCCGGCGTCTTTCCGCCGAAGACGCGCTTTGCAGCCTACAAGTGCGGTTCACGTCAGCGGTGCACCTAGTAGCCGCTTCTTCGCCTCCGGCAGCCGGGGAGAGCGGTTGGCTTCTGAGAGGCGAAGAACGAAACCGGCTTGTGTGCGCTGCCTTGGCATTGCTAGAGGACGGTGGCTGCAGCTGCCAGCCCTTTCAGTTCACCCCTGGGATGCTTCTGGCAGGTGCTCCAGGACGACTTTCCTGCGTTTTGACTTGGTCCTGATGCAGACGAATCACGAGAATTCTTGTTCGTACCCTGAGCTTCCGAGTTGCAGAGAACTCAAGGGCAGATGCAGAAAAGAAGGGCTGTGCTGAGTTGCTCGGGAAGCAAGGACATAGACAGCGCCTTGTGTTTGGGAGTGAGCAGCTGCTGGTTTTTTGCAGTTGACTTCGCTGTGCACTGAATGTCAGGTGGAGCTGTGCACAGTTCCACAACGAGCAGCACACCACAAAACAGAGAGCACAGATGTCTGACAGCAATTTGAAGCTTGCCTAGAAAAGAGTAGTGTTTTTGGGGTGTTCAGCAAATATATTTTTCCGAGCAAGGGCGGGATGTGTGCACTGTGCTGGCAAGCTTTCTCCCTGCGAGACACGCTGGAAAAACTTTTAGCTATGATGCAGTCCGCTTGAGACGCAGACTCCGGCTCTCCGCAGCTGTCCGCAGGAAAGCGGCGGTTGCCGGCGTCTTTCTGCCGAAGCCGCGCTTTGCAGCCTACAAGTGCGGTTCACGTCAGCGGTGCACCTAGTAGCCGCTTCTTCGCCTCCGGCAGCCGGGGAGAGCGGTTGGCTTCTGAGAGGCGAAGAACGAAACCGGCTTGTGTGCGCTGCCTTGGCACTGCTAGAGGACGGTGGCTGCAGCTGCCAGCCCTTTCAGTTCACCGCTGGCATGCTTCTGGCAGGTGCTCCAGGACGACTTTCCTGCGTTTTGACTTGGTCCTGATGCAGACGAATCTGGAGAATTCTTGTTCGTGCCCTGAGCTTCCGAGATGCACAGAAGGGCTGCGCTGAGTTGCTCGGGAAGCAAGGACATATACAGCGCCTTGTGTTTGGGAGTGAGCATCTGCTGCTGTTTTGCAGTTGACTTCGCTGTGCACTGAATGCCAGCGTGAGCTGAGCACACTTCTACAACGAGCAGAACACTACAAAACAGAGAGCACAGATGTCTGACAGCAGTTTGAAGCTTGCCTAGGAAAGAGCAGTGTTTTTGGAGTGTTCAGCAAATCCAAGTTTCTGGGCTAGGGCGGGATGCGTGCACTGTGCTGGCAAGCTCTCTCCCTGCGAGACACGCTGGAAAAGCTTTTCGCTATGATGCAGTCCGCTAGAGACGCAGACTTCGGCTCTCCGCAGCTGTCCGCAGGAAAGCGGCGGTTGCCGGCGTCTTTCTGCCGAAACCGCGCTTTGCAGCCTACAAGTGCGGTTCACGTCAGCGGTGCACCTAGTAGCCGCTTCTTCGCCTCCGGCAGCCGGGGAGAGCGGTTGGCTTCTGAGAGGCGAAGAACGAAACCGGCTTGTGTGCGCAGCCTTGGCACTGCTAGAGTACAGTGTCTGCAACTACCAGCCCTTTCAGTTCACCTCTGGGATGCTTCTGGCAGGTGCTCCAGGACGACTTTCCTCGGTTTTGACTTGGTTCCTGATGCAGACGTATCTGGAGAATTCTTGTTCGTGCCCTGAGCTCCCGAGATGCAGAGAAGAAGTGCTGCGCTGAGTTGCTCGGGAAGCAAGGACATAGACAGCGCCTTGTGTTTGGGAGTGAGCAGCTGCTGGTTTTTTGCAATTGACTTCGCTGTGCACTGAATGCCAGGGTGAGCTGTGCACTCCTCTACAACGAGTAGGGCAGCAGAAAACAGAGAGCACGGACGTCTGACAGCAGTTTGAAGCTGGCCTAGCAAAGAGCAGTGTTTTTGGAGTGTTCAGCAGATCCATGTTTCTGGGCAAGGGCGGGATGCGTGCACTGTGCTGACCAGCTTTCTCCCTGCGAAAGACGTTGGAAAAGCTTTTCGCCATGATGTAGTCCTATAGAGACGCAGACTCCGGCTCTCCGCAGCTGTCCGCAGGAAAGCGGCGGTTGCCGGCGTCTTTCTGCCGAAGCCGCGCTTTGCAGCCTACAAGTGCGGTTCACGTCAGCGGTGCACCTAGTAGCCGCTTCTTCGCCTCCGGCAGCCGGCGAGAGCGGTTGGCTTCTGAGAGGCGAAGAACGAAACCGGCTTGTGTGCGGAGCCTTGGCACTGCTAGAGTACAGTGGCTGCAACTACCAGCCCTTTCAGTTCACCTCTGGGATGCTTCTGGCAAGTGCTCCAGGACGACTTTCCTGGGTTTTGACTTGGTTCCTGATGCAGACGTATCTGGAGAATTCTTGTTCGTGCCCTGAGCTCCCGAGATGCAGAGAAGAAGTGCTGCGCTGAGTTGCTCGGGAAGCAAGGACATAGACAGCGCCTTGTGTTTGGGAGTGAGCAGCTGCTGGTTTTTTGCAATTGACTTCGCTGTGCACTGAATGCCAGGGTGAGCTGTGCACTCCTCTACAACGAGTAGGGCAGCAGAAAACAGAGAGCACGGACGTCTGACAGCAGTTTGAAGCTGGCCTAGCAAAGAGCAGTGTTTTTGGAGTGTTCAGCAGATCCATGTTTCTGGGCAAGGGCGGGATGCGTGCACTGTGCTGACCAGCTTTCTTCCTGCGAGAGACGTTGGAAAAGCTTTTCGCCATGATGTAGTCCTATAGAGACGCAGACTCCGGCTCTCCTCAGCTGTCCGCAGGAAAGCGGCAGTTGCCGGCGTCTTTCTGCCGAAGCCGCGCTTTGCAGCCTACAAGTGCGGTTCACGTCAGCGGTGCACATAGTAGCCGCTTCTTCGCCTCCGGCAGCCGGCGAGAGCGGTTGGCTTCTGAGAGGCGAAGAACGAAACCGGCTTGTGTGCGCAGCCTTGGCACTGCTAGAGGACGGTGGCTGCAGCTGCCAGCCCTTTCAGTGCACCCCTGGGATGCTTCTGGCAAGTGCTCCAGGACGACTTTCCTCCGTTTTGACTTGGTCCTGATGCAGACGAATCTGGAGAATTCTTGTTCGTACCCTGAGCTTCCGAGATGCAGAGAACTCGAGGGCAGCTGCAGAAAAGAAGGGCTGTGCTGAATTGCTCGGGAAGCAAGGACATAGACAGCGCCTTGTGTTTGGGAGTGAGCAGCTGCTGGTTTTTTACAGTTGACTTCGCTGTGCACTGAATGCCAGGTGGAGCTGTGCACTCTTCTACAGCGAGCAGGGCAGCAGAAAACAGAGAGCACAGATGTGTGACAGCAGTTTGAAGCTTGCCTAGGAAAGAGCAGTGTTTTTGGAGTGTTCAGCAAATATATGTTTCTGGGCAAGGGCGGGATGCGTGCACTGTGCTGCCAAGCTTTCTCCCTGCGAGACACGCTGGAAAAGCTTTTCGCTATGATGCAGTCCGCTAGAGACGCCGACTTCGGCTCTCCGCAGCTGTCCGCAGGAAAGCGGCGGTTGCCGGCTTCTTTCTGCCGAAGCCGCGCTTTGCAGCCTACAAGTGCGGTTCACGTCAGCGGTGCACCTAGTAGCCGCTTCTTCGCCTCCGGCAGCCGGGGAGAGCGGTTGGCTTCTGAGAGGCGAAGAACGAAACCGGCTTGTGTGCGCAGCCTTGGCACTGCTAGAGGACGGTGGCTGACGCTGCCAGCCCTTTCAATTCACCGCTGGCATGCGTCTGGCAGGTGCTCCAGGACGACTTTCCTGCGTTTTGACATGGTCCTGATGCAGACGGATCTGGAGAATTCTTGTTCGTGCCCTGAGCTTCCGAGTGGCAGAGAACTCGATGGCAGCTGCAGAAAAGAAGGGCTGTGCCAAATTGCTTGGGAAGCAAGGACATAGACAGCGCCTTGTGTTTGGGAGTGAGCAGCTGCTGGGTTTTTGCAGTTGACTTCGCTGTGCACTGAATGCCAGGTGGAGCTGTGCACTCTTCTACAACGAGCAGGACACCACAAAACAGAGAGCACAGATGTGTGACAGCAGTTTGAAGCTTGCATAGGAAAGAGTAGTGTTTTTGGAGGGTTCAGCAAATATATGTTTCTGGGCAAGGGCGGGATGCGTGCACTGCGCTGGCAAGCTTTCTCCCTGCGAGACACGCTGGAAAAGCTTTTCGCTATGATGCAGTCCGCTAGAGACGCAGACTCCGGCTCTGAGCAGCTGTCCGCAGGAAAGCGGCGGTTGCCGGCGTCTTTCTGCCAAAGCCGCGCTTTGCAGCCGACAAGTGCGGTTCACGTCAGCGGTGCACCTAGTAGCCGCTTCTTCGCCTCCAGCAGCAGGTGAGAGCGGTTGGCTTCTGAGAGGCGAAGAACAAAAACCGGCTTGTGTGCGCTGCCTTGGCACTGCTAGAGGACGGTGGCTGCAGCTGCCAGCCCTTTCAATTCACCGCTGGCATGCGTCTTGCAGGTGCTCCAGTACGACTTTCCTGCGTTTTGACTTGGTCCTGATGCAGACGAATCTGGAGAATTCTTGTTCGTAGCCTGAAATTCCGAGTGGCAGAGATCTCGATGGCAGCTGCAGAAAAGAAGGGCTGTGCCAAATTGCTTGGGAAGCAAGGACATAGACAGCGCCTTGTGTTTGGGAGTGAGCAGCTGCTGGGTTTTTGCAGTTGACTTCGCTGTGCACTGAATGCCAGGTGGAGCTGTGCACTCTTCTACAACGAGCAGGACACCACAAAACAGAGAGCACAGATGTGTGACAGCAGTTTGAAGCTTGCATAGGAAAGAGTAGTGTTTTTGGAGGGTTCAGCAAATATATGTTTCTGGGCAAGGGCGGGATGCGTGCACTGCGCTGGCAAGCTTTCTCCCTGCGAGACACGCTGGAAAAGCTTTTCGCTATGATGCAGTCCGCTAGAGACGCAGACTCCGGCTCTGAGCAGCTGTCCGCAGGAAAGCGGCGGTTGCCGGCGTCTTTCTGCCAAAGCCGCGCTTTGCAGCCGACAAGTGCGGTTCACGTCAGCGGTGCACCTAGTAGCCGCTTCTTCGCCTCCAGCAGCAGGTGAGAGCGGTTGGCTTCTGAGAGGCGAAGAACAAAAACCGGCTTGTGTGCGCTGCCTTGGCACTGCTAGAGGACGGAGGCTGCAGCTGCCAGCCCTTTCAATTCACCGCTGGCATGCGTCTTGCAGGTGCTCCAGTACGACTTTCCTGCGTTTTGACTTGGTCCTGATGCAGACGAATCTGGAGAATTCTTGTTCGTAGCCTGAGCTTCCGAGTGGCAGAGATCTCGATGGCAGCTGCAGAAAAGAAGGGCTGTGCCGAATTGCTCGGGAAGCAAGGACATAGACAGCGCCTTGTGTTTGGGAGTGAGCAGCTGCTGGTTTTTTGCAGTTGACTTTGCTGTGCACTGAATGTCAGGTGGAGCTGTGCACTCTTCTACAACGAGCAGGGCAGCAGAAAACAGAGAGCACATATGTGTGACAGCAGTTTGAGCTTGCCTAGGAAAGAGTAGTGTTTTTGGAGTGTTCAGCAAATATATGTTTCTGGGCAAGGGCGGGATGCGTGCACTGCGCTGGCGAGCTTTCTCCCTGCGAGACACGCTGGAAAAGCTTTTCGCCATGATGCAGTCCGCTAGAGACGCAGACTTCTGCTCTCCGCAGCAGTCCGCAGGAAAGCGGCGGTTGCCGGCTTCTTTCTGCCGAAGCCGCGCTTTGCAGCCTACAAGTGCGGTTCACGTCAGCGGTGCACTCAGTAGCCGCTTCTTCGCCTCCGGCAGCCGGGGAGAGCGGTTGGCTTCTGAGAGGCGAAGAACGAAACCGGCTTGTGTGCGCAGCCTTGGCACTGCTAGAGGACGGTGGCTGCAGCTGCCAGCCCTTTCAGTTCACCGCTGGCATGCTTCTGGCAGGTGCTCCAGGACGACTTTCCTGCGATTTGACTTGGTCCTGATGCAGACGAATCTGGAGAATTCTTGTTCGTACCCTGAGCTTCCGAGATGCAGAGAACTCGAGGGCAGCTGCAGAAAAGAAGGGCTGTGCTGAGTTGCTCGGGAAGCAAGGACATAGACAGCGCCTTGTGTTTGGGAGTGAGCAGCTGTTGGTTTTTTGCAATTGACTTCGCTGTGCACTGAATGCCAGGGTGAGCTGAGCACACTTCTACAACGAGCAGGGCAGCAGAAAACAGAGAGCACGGATGTCTGACAGCAGTTTGAAACTTGCCTAGGAAAGAGTAGTGTTTTTGGAGTGTTCAGCAAATCCATGTTTCTGGGCAAGGGCGGCATGCGTGCACTGTGCTGGCAAGCTTTCTCCCTGCGAGACACGCTGGAAAAGCTTTTCGCTATGATGCAGTCCGCTAGAGACGCAGACTCCGGCTCTCCGCAGCTGTCCGCAGGAAAGCGGCGGTTGCCGGCGTCTTTCTGCCGAAGCCGCGCTTTGCAGCCTACAAGTGCGGTTCACGTCAGCGGTGCACATAGTAGCCGCTTCTTCGCCTCCGGCAGCCGGGGAGAGCGGTTGGCTTCTGAGAGACGAAGAACGAAACCGGCTTGTGTGCGCTGCCTTGGCACTGCTAGAGGAGGGCGGCTGCAGCTGCCAGCCCTTTCAGTGCACCGCTGGCATGCTTCTGGCAGGTGCTCCAGGACGACTTTCCTGCGTTTTGACTTGGTCCTGATGCAGACGAATCTGGAGAATTCTTGTTCGTGCCCTGAGCTTCCGAGATGCACAGAAGGGCTGCGCTGAGTTGCTCGGGAAGCAAGGACATAAACAGCGCCTTGTGTTAGGGAGTGAGCATCTGCTGCTGTTTTGCAGTTGACTTCGCTGTGCACTGAATGCCAGCGTGAGCTGAGCACACTTCTACAACGAGCAGAACACTACAAAACAGAGAGCACAGATGTCTGACAGCAGTTTGAAGCTTGCCTAGGAAAGAGCAGTGTTTTTGGAGTGTTCAGCAAATCCATGTTTCTGGGCAAGGGCGGGATGCGTGCACTGTGCTGGCAGGCTCTCTCCCTGCGAGACACGCTGGAAAAGCTTTTCGCTATGATGCAGTCCGCTAGAGACGCAGAGTTCGGCTCTCCGCAGCTGTCCGCAGGAAAGCGGCGGTTGCCGGCGTCTTTCTGCCGAAGACGCGCTTTGCAGCCTACAAGTGCGGTTCACGTCAGCGGTGCACCTAGTAGCCGCTTCTTCGCCTCCGGCAGCCGGGGAGAGCGGTTGGCTTCTGAGAGGCGAAGAACGAAACCGGCTTGTGTGCGCAGCCTTGGCACTGCTAGAGTACAGTGGCTGCAACTGCCAGCCCTTTCAGTTCACCTCTGGGATGCTTCTGGCAGGTGCTCCAGGACGACTTTCCTGGGTTTTGACTTGGTTCCTGATGCAGACGTATCTGGAGAATTCTTGTTCGTGCCCTGAGCTCCCGAGATGCAGAGAAGAAGTGCTGCGCTGAGTTGCTCGGGAAGCAAGAACATAGAGAGCGCCTTGTGTTTGGGAGTGAGCAGCTGCTGGTTTTTTGCAATTGACTTCGCTGTGCACTGAATGCCAGGGTGAGCTGTGCACTCCTCTACAACGAGTAGGGCAGCAGAAAACAGAGAGAACGGACGTCTGACAGCAGTTTGAAACTTGCCTAGGAAAGAGTAGTGTTTTTGGAGTGTTCAGCAAATATATGTTTCTGGGCAAGGGCGGGATGCGTGCACTGTGCTGGCAAGCTCTCTCCCTGCGAGACACGCTGGAAAAGCTTTTCGCTATGATGCAGTCCGCTAGAGACGCAGACTCCGGCTCTCCGCAGCTGTCCGCAGGAAAGCGGCGGTTGCCGGCGTCTTTCCGCCGAAGACGCGCTTTGCAGCCTACAAGTGCGGTTCACGTCAGCGGTGCACCTAGTAGCCGCTTCTTCGCCTCCGGCAGCCGGGGAGAGCGGTTGGCTTCTGAGAGGCGAAGAACGAAACCGGCTTGTGTGCGCTGCCTTGGCATTGCTAGAGGACGGTGGCTGCAGCTGCCAGCCCTTTCAGTTCACCCCTGGGATGCTTCTGGCAGGTGCTCCAGGACGACTTTCCTGCGTTTTGACTTGGTCCTGATGCAGACGAATCACGAGAATTCTTGTTCGTACCCTGAGCTTCCGAGTTGCAGAGAACTCAAGGGCAGATGCAGAAAAGAAGGGCTGTGCTGAGTTGCTCGGGAAGCAAGGACATAGACAGCGCCTTGTGTTTGGGAGTGAGCAGCTGCTGGTTTTTTGCAGTTGACTTCGCTGTGCACTGAATGTCAGGTGGAGCTGTGCACAGTTCCACAACGAGCAGCACACCACAAAACAGAGAGCACAGATGTCTGACAGCAATTTGAAGCTTGCCTAGAAAAGAGTAGTGTTTTTGGGGTGTTCAGCAAATATATTTTTCCGAGCAAGGGCGGGATGTGTGCACTGTGCTGGCAAGCTTTCTCCCTGCGAGACACGCTGGAAAAACTTTTAGCTATGATGCAGTCCGCTTGAGACGCAGACTCCGGCTCTCCGCAGCTGTCCGCAGGAAAGCGGCGGTTGCCGGCGTCTTTCTGCCGAAGCCGCGCTTTGCAGCCTACAAGTGCGGTTCACGTCAGCGGTGCACCTAGTAGCCGCTTCTTCGCCTCCGGCAGCCGGGGAGAGCGGTTGGCTTCTGAGAGGCGAAGAACGAAACCGGCTTGTGTGCGCTGCCTTGGCACTGCTAGAGGACGGTGGCTGCAGCTGCCAGCCCTTTCAGTTCACCGCTGGCATGCTTCTGGCAGGTGCTCCAGGACGACTTTCCTGCGTTTTGACTTGGTCCTGATGCAGACGAATCTGGAGAATTCTTGTTCGTGCCCTGAGCTTCCGAGATGCACAGAAGGGCTGCGCTGAGTTGCTCGGGAAGCAAGGACATATACAGCGCCTTGTGTTTGGGAGTGAGCATCTGCTGCTGTTTTGCAGTTGACTTCGCTGTGCACTGAATGCCAGCGTGAGCTGAGCACACTTCTACAACGAGCAGAACACTACAAAACAGAGAGCACAGATGTCTGACAGCAGTTTGAAGCTTGCCTAGGAAAGAGCAGTGTTTTTGGAGTGTTCAGCAAATCCAAGTTTCTGGGCTAGGGCGGGATGCGTGCACTGTGCTGGCAAGCTCTCTCCCTGCGAGACACGCTGGAAAAGCTTTTCGCTATGATGCAGTCCGCTAGAGACGCAGACTTCGGCTCTCCGCAGCTGTCCGCAGGAAAGCGGCGGTTGCCGGCGTCTTTCTGCCGAAACCGCGCTTTGCAGCCTACAAGTGCGGTTCACGTCAGCGGTGCACCTAGTAGCCGCTTCTTCGCCTCCGGCAGCCGGGGAGAGCGGTTGGCTTCTGAGAGGCGAAGAACGAAACCGGCTTGTGTGCGCAGCCTTGGCACTGCTAGAGTACAGTGTCTGCAACTACCAGCCCTTTCAGTTCACCTCTGGGATGCTTCTGGCAGGTGCTCCAGGACGACTTTCCTCGGTTTTGACTTGGTTCCTGATGCAGACGTATCTGGAGAATTCTTGTTCGTGCCCTGAGCTCCCGAGATGCAGAGAAGAAGTGCTGCGCTGAGTTGCTCGGGAAGCAAGGACATAGACAGCGCCTTGTGTTTGGGAGTGAGCAGCTGCTGGTTTTTTGCAATTGACTTCGCTGTGCACTGAATGCCAGGGTGAGCTGTGCACTCCTCTACAACGAGTAGGGCAGCAGAAAACAGAGAGAACGGACGTCTGACAGCAGTTTGAAACTTGCCTAGGAAAGAGTAGTGTTTTTGGAGTGTTCAGCAAATATATGTTTCTGGGCAAGGGCGGGATGCGTGCACTGTGCTGGCAAGCTCTCTCCCTGCGAGACACGCTGGAAAAGCTTTTCGCTATGATGCAGTCCGCTAGAGACGCAGACTCCGGCTCTCCGCAGCTGTCCGCAGGAAAGCGGCGGTTGCCGGCGTCTTTCCGCCGAAGACGCGCTTTGCAGCCTACAAGTGCGGTTCACGTCAGCGGTGCACCTAGTAGCCGCTTCTTCGCCTCCGGCAGCCGGGGAGAGCGGTTGGCTTCTGAGAGGCGAAGAACGAAACCGGCTTGTGTGCGCTGCCTTGGCATTGCTAGAGGACGGTGGCTGCAGCTGCCAGCCCTTTCAGTTCACCCCTGGGATGCTTCTGGCAGGTGCTCCAGGACGACTTTCCTGCGTTTTGACTTGGTCCTGATGCAGACGAATCACGAGAATTCTTGTTCGTACCCTGAGCTTCCGAGTTGCAGAGAACTCAAGGGCAGATGCAGAAAAGAAGGGCTGTGCTGAGTTGCTCGGGAAGCAAGGACATAGACAGCGCCTTGTGTTTGGGAGTGAGCAGCTGCTGGTTTTTTGCAGTTGACTTCGCTGTGCACTGAATGTCAGGTGGAGCTGTGCACAGTTCCACAACGAGCAGCACACCACAAAACAGAGAGCACAGATGTCTGACAGCAATTTGAAGCTTGCCTAGAAAAGAGTAGTGTTTTTGGGGTGTTCAGCAAATATATTTTTCCGAGCAAGGGCGGGATGTGTGCACTGTGCTGGCAAGCTTTCTCCCTGCGAGACACGCTGGAAAAACTTTTAGCTATGATGCAGTCCGCTTGAGACGCAGACTCCGGCTCTCCGCAGCTGTCCGCAGGAAAGCGGCGGTTGCCGGCGTCTTTCTGCCGAAGCCGCGCTTTGCAGCCTACAAGTGCGGTTCACGTCAGCGGTGCACCTAGTAGCCGCTTCTTCGCCTCCGGCAGCCGGGGAGAGCGGTTGGCTTCTGAGAGGCGAAGAACGAAACCGGCTTGTGTGCGCTGCCTTGGCACTGCTAGAGGACGGTGGCTGCAGCTGCCAGCCCTTTCAGTTCACCGCTGGCATGCTTCTGGCAGGTGCTCCAGGACGACTTTCCTGCGTTTTGACTTGGTCCTGATGCAGACGAATCTGGAGAATTCTTGTTCGTGCCCTGAGCTTCCGAGATGCACAGAAGGGCTGCGCTGAGTTGCTCGGGAAGCAAGGACATATACAGCGCCTTGTGTTTGGGAGTGAGCATCTGCTGCTGTTTTGCAGTTGACTTCGCTGTGCACTGAATGCCAGCGTGAGCTGAGCACACTTCTACAACGAGCAGAACACTACAAAACAGAGAGCACAGATGTCTGACAGCAGTTTGAAGCTTGCCTAGGAAAGAGCAGTGTTTTTGGAGTGTTCAGCAAATCCAAGTTTCTGGGCTAGGGCGGGATGCGTGCACTGTGCTGGCAAGCTCTCTCCCTGCGAGACACGCTGGAAAAGCTTTTCGCTATGATGCAGTCCGCTAGAGACGCAGACTTCGGCTCTCCGCAGCTGTCCGCAGGAAAGCGGCGGTTGCCGGCGTCTTTCTGCCGAAACCGCGCTTTGCAGCCTACAAGTGCGGTTCACGTCAGCGGTGCACCTAGTAGCCGCTTCTTCGCCTCCGGCAGCCGGGGAGAGCGGTTGGCTTCTGAGAGGCGAAGAACGAAACCGGCTTGTGTGCGCAGCCTTGGCACTGCTAGAGTACAGTGTCTGCAACTACCAGCCCTTTCAGTTCACCTCTGGGATGCTTCTGGCAGGTGCTCCAGGACGACTTTCCTGGGTTTTGACTTGGTTCCTGATGCAGACGTATCTGGAGAATTCTTGTTCGTGCCCTGAGCTCCCGAGATGCAGAGAAGAAGTGCTGCGCTGAGTTGCTCGGGAAGCAAGGACATAGACAGCGCCTTGTGTTTGGGAGTGAGCAGCTGCTGGTTTTTTGCAATTGACTTCGCTGTGCACTGAATGCCAGGGTGAGCTGTGCACTCCTCTACAACGAGTAGGGCAGCAGAAAACAGAGAGCACGGACGTCTGACAGCAGTTTGAAGCTGGCCTAGCAAAGAGCAGTGTTTTTGGAGTGTTCAGCAGATCCATGTTTCTGGGCAAGGGCGGGATGCGTGCACTGTGCTGACCAGCTTTCTCCCTGCGAAAGACGTTGGAAAAGCTTTTCGCCATGATGTAGTCCTATAGAGACGCAGACTCCGGCTCTCCGCAGCTGTCCGCAGGAAAGCGGCGGTTGCCGGCGTCTTTCTGCCGAAGCCGCGCTTTGCAGCCTACAAGTGCGGTTCACGTCAGCGGTGCACCTAGTAGCCGCTTCTTCGCCTCCGGCAGCCGGCGAGAGCGGTTGGCTTCTGAGAGGCGAAGAACGAAACCGGCTTGTGTGCGCAGCCTTGGCACTGCTAGAGTACAGTGGCTGCAACTACCAGCCCTTTCAGTTCACCTCTGGGATGCTTCTGGCAAGTGCTCCAGGACGACTTTCCTGGGTTTTGACTTGGTTCCTGATGCAGACGTATCTGGAGAATTCTTGTTCGTGCCCTGAGCTCCCGAGATGCAGAGAAGAAGTGCTGCGCTGAGTTGCTCGGGAAGCAAGGACATAGACAGCGCCTTGTGTTTGGGAGTGAGCAGCTGCTGGTTTTTTGCAATTGACTTCGCTGTGCACTGAATGCCAGGGTGAGCTGTGCACTCCTCTACAACGAGTAGGGCAGCAGAAAACAGAGAGCACGGACGTCTGACAGCAGTTTGAAGCTGGCCTAGCAAAGAGCAGTGTTTTTGGAGTGTTCAGCAGATCCATGTTTCTGGGCAAGGGCGGGATGCGTGCACTGTGCTGACCAGCTTTCTTCCTGCGAGAGACGTTGGAAAAGCTTTTCGCCATGATGTAGTCCTATAGAGACGCAGACTCCGGCTCTCCTCAGCTGTCCGCAGGAAAGCGGCAGTTGCCGGCGTCTTTCTGCCGAAGCCGCGCTTTGCAGCCTACAAGTGCGGTTCACGTCAGCGGTGCACATAGTAGCCGCTTCTTCGCCTCCGGCAGCCGGCGAGAGCGGTTGGCTTCTGAGAGGCGAAGAACGAAACCGGCTTGTGTGCGCAGCCTTGGCACTGCTAGAGGACGGTGGCTGCAGCTGCCAGCCCTTTCAGTGCACCCCTGGGATGCTTCTGGCAAGTGCTCCAGGACGACTTTCCTCCGTTTTGACTTGGTCCTGATGCAGACGAATCTGGAGAATTCTTGTTCGTACCCTGAGCTTCCGAGATGCAGAGAACTTGAGGGCAGCTGCAGAAAAGAAGGGCTGTGCTGAATTGCTCGGGAAGCAAGGACATAGACAGCGCCTTGTGTTTGGGAGTGAGCAGCTGCTGGTTTTTTACAGTTGACTTCGCTGTGCACTGAATGCCAGGTGGAGCTGTGCACTCTTCTACAGCGAGCAGGGCAGCAGAAAACAGAGAGCACAGATGTGTGACAGCAGTTTGAAGCTTGCCTAGGAAAGAGCAGTGTTTTTGGAGTGTTCAGCAAATATATGTTTCTGGGCAAGGGCGGGATGCGTGCACTGCGCTGGCGAGCTTTCTCCCTGCGAGACACGCTGGAAAGGCTTTTCGCCATGATGCAGTCCGCTAGAGACGCAGACTTCTGCTCTCCGCAGCAGTCCGCAGGAAAGCGGCGGTTGCCGGCTTCTTTCTGCCGAAGCCGCGCTTTGCAGCCTACAAGTGCGGTTCACGTCAGCGGTGCACTCAGTAGCCGCTTCTTCGCCTCCGGCAGCCGGGGAGAGCGGTTGGCTTCTGAGAGGCGAAGAACGAAACCGGCTTGTGTGCGCAGCCTTGGCACTGCTAGAGGACGGTGGCTGCAGCTGCCAGCCCTTTCAGTTCACCGCTGGCATGCTTCTGGCAGGTGCTCCAGGACGACTTTCCTGCGATTTGACTTGGTCCTGATGCAGACGAATCTGGAGAATTCTTGTTCGTACCCTGAGCTTCCGAGATGCAGAGAACTCGAGGGCAGCTGCAGAAAAGAAGGGCTGTGCTGAGTTGCTCGGGAAGCAAGGACATAGACAGCGCCTTGTGTTTGGGAGTGAGCAGCTGTTGGTTTTTTGCAATTGACTTCGCTGTGCACTGAATGCCAGGGTGAGCTGAGCACACTTCTACAACGAGCAGGGCAGCAGAAAACAGAGATCACGGATGTCTGACAGCAGTTTGAAACTTGCCTAGGAAAGAGTAGTGTTTTTGGAGTGTTCAGCAAATCCATGTTTCTGGGCAAGGGCGGCATGCGTGCACTGTGCTGGCAAGCTTTCTCCCTGCGAGACACGCTGGAAAAGCTTTTCGCTATGATGCAGTCCGCTAGAGACGCAGACTCCGGCTCTCCGCAGCTGTCCGCAGGAAAGCGGCGGTTGCCGGCGTCTTTCTGCCGAAGCCGCGCTTTGCAGCCTACAAGTGCGGTTCACGTCAGCGGTGCACATAGTAGCCGCTTCTTCGCCTCCGGCAGCCGGGGAGAGCGGTTGGCTTCTGAGAGACGAAGAACGAAACCGGCTTGTGTGCGCTGCCTTGGCACTGCTAGAGGAGGGCGGCTGCAGCTGCCAGCCCTTTCAGTGCACCGTTGGCATGCTTCTGGCAGGTGCTCCAGGACGACTTTCCTGCGTTTTGACTTGGTCCTGATGCAGACGAATCTGGAGAATTCTTGTTCGTGCCCTGAGCTTCCGAGATGCACAGAAGGGCTGCGCTGAGTTGCTCGGGAAGCAAGGACATAAACAGCGCCTTGTGTTAGGGAGTGAGCATCTGCTGCTGTTTTGCAGTTGACTTCGCTGTGCACTGAATGCCAGCGTGAGCTGAGCACACTTCTACAACGAGCAGAACACTACAAAACAGAGAGCACAGATGTCTGACAGCAGTTTGAAGCTTGCCTAGGAAAGAGCAGTGTTTTTGGAGTGTTCAGCAAATCCATGTTTCTGGGCAAGGGCGGGATGCGTGCACTGTGCTGGCAGGCTCTCTCCCTGCGAGACACGCTGGAAAAGCTTTTCGCTATGATGCAGTCCGCTAGAGACGCAGAGTTCGGCTCTCCGCAGCTGTCCGCAGGAAAGCGGCGGTTGCCGGCGTCTTTCTGCCGAAGACGCGCTTTGCAGCCTACAAGTGCGGTTCACGTCAGCGGTGCACCTAGTAGCCGCTTCTTCGCCTCCGGCAGCCGGGGAGAGCGGTTGGCTTCTGAGAGGCGAAGAACGAAACCGGCTTGTGTGCGCAGCCTTGGCACTGCTAGAGTACAGTGGCTGCAACTGCCAGCCCTTTCAGTTCACCTCTGGGATGCTTCTGGCAGGTGCTCCAGGACGACTTTCCTGGGTTTTGACTTGGTTCCTGATGCAGACGTATCTGGAGAATTCTTGTTCGTGCCCTGAGCTCCCGAGATGCAGAGAAGAAGTGCTGCGCTGAGTTGCTCGGGAAGCAAGAACATAGAGAGCGCCTTGTGTTTGGGAGTGAGCAGCTGCTGGTTTTTTGCAATTGACTTCGCTGTGCACTGAATGCCAGGGTGAGCTGTGCACTCCTCTACAACGAGTAGGGCAGCAGAAAACAGAGAGAACGGACGTCTGACAGCAGTTTGAAACTTGCCTAGGAAAGAGTAGTGTTTTTGGAGTGTTCAGCAAATATATGTTTCTGGGCAAGGGCGGGATGCGTGCACTGTGCTGGCAAGCTCTCTCCCTGCGAGACACGCTGGAAAAGCTTTTCGCTATGATGCAGTCCGCTAGAGACGCAGACTCCGGCTCTCCGCAGCTGTCCGCAGGAAAGCGGCGGTTGCCGGCGTCTTTCCGCCGAAGACGCGCTTTGCAGCCTACAAGTGCGGTTCACGTCAGCGGTGCACCTAGTAGCCGCTTCTTCGCCTCCGGCAGCCGGGGAGAGCGGTTGGCTTCTGAGAGGCGAAGAACGAAACCGGCTTGTGTGCGCTGCCTTGGCATTGCTAGAGGACGGTGGCTGCAGCTGCCAGCCCTTTCAGTTCACCCCTGGGATGCTTCTGGCAGGTGCTCCAGGACGACTTTCCTGCGTTTTGACTTGGTCCTGATGCAGACGAATCACGAGAATTCTTGTTCGTACCCTGAGCTTCCGAGTTGCAGAGAACTCAAGGGCAGATGCAGAAAAGAAGGGCTGTGCTGAGTTGCTCGGGAAGCAAGGACATAGACAGCGCCTTGTGTTTGGGAGTGAGCAGCTGCTGGTTTTTTGCAGTTGACTTCGCTGTGCACTGAATGTCAGGTGGAGCTGTGCACAGTTCCACAACGAGCAGCACACCACAAAACAGAGAGCACAGATGTCTGACAGCAATTTGAAGCTTGCCTAGAAAAGAGTAGTGTTTTTGGGGTGTTCAGCAAATATATTTTTCCGAGCAAGGGCGGGATGTGTGCACTGTGCTGGCAAGCTTTCTCCCTGCGAGACACGCTGGAAAAACTTTTAGCTATGATGCAGTCCGCTTGAGACGCAGACTCCGGCTCTCCGCAGCTGTCCGCAGGAAAGCGGCGGTTGCCGGCGTCTTTCTGCCGAAGCCGCGCTTTGCAGCCTACAAGTGCGGTTCACGTCAGCGGTGCACCTAGTAGCCGCTTCTTCGCCTCCGGCAGCCGGGGAGAGCGGTTGGCTTCTGAGAGGCGAAGAACGAAACCGGCTTGTGTGCGCTGCCTTGGCACTGCTAGAGGACGGTGGCTGCAGCTGCCAGCCCTTTCAGTTCACCGCTGGCATGCTTCTGGCAGGTGCTCCAGGACGACTTTCCTGCGTTTTGACTTGGTCCTGATGCAGACGAATCTGGAGAATTCTTGTTCGTGCCCTGAGCTTCCGAGATGCACAGAAGGGCTGCGCTGAGTTGCTCGGGAAGCAAGGACATATACAGCGCCTTGTGTTTGGGAGTGAGCATCTGCTGCTGTTTTGCAGTTGACTTCGCTGTGCACTGAATGCCAGCGTGAGCTGAGCACACTTCTACAACGAGCAGAACACTACAAAACAGAGAGCACAGATGTCTGACAGCAGTTTGAAGCTTGCCTAGGAAAGAGCAGTGTTTTTGGAGTGTTCAGCAAATCCAAGTTTCTGGGCTAGGGCGGGATGCGTGCACTGTGCTGGCAAGCTCTCTCCCTGCGAGACACGCTGGAAAAGCTTTTCGCTATGATGCAGTCCGCTAGAGACGCAGACTTCGGCTCTCCGCAGCTGTCCGCAGGAAAGCGGCGGTTGCCGGCGTCTTTCTGCCGAAACCGCGCTTTGCAGCCTACAAGTGCGGTTCACGTCAGCGGTGCACCTAGTAGCCGCTTCTTCGCCTCCGGCAGCCGGGGAGAGCGGTTGGCTTCTGAGAGGCGAAGAACGAAACCGGCTTGTGTGCGCAGCCTTGGCACTGCTAGAGTACAGTGTCTGCAACTACCAGCCCTTTCAGTTCACCTCTGGGATGCTTCTGGCAGGTGCTCCAGGACGACTTTCCTCGGTTTTGACTTGGTTCCTGATGCAGACGTATCTGGAGAATTCTTGTTCGTGCCCTGAGCTCCCGAGATGCAGAGAAGAAGTGCTGCGCTGAGTTGCTCGGGAAGCAAGGACATAGACAGCGCCTTGTGTTTGGGAGTGAGCAGCTGCTGGTTTTTTGCAATTGACTTCGCTGTGCACTGAATGCCAGGGTGAGCTGTGCACTCCTCTACAACGAGTAGGGCAGCAGAAAACAGAGAGCACGGACGTCTGACAGCAGTTTGAAGCTGGCCTAGCAAAGAGCAGTGTTTTTGGAGTGTTCAGCAGATCCATGTTTCTGGGCAAGGGCGGGATGCGTGCACTGTGCTGACCAGCTTTCTCCCTGCGAAAGACGTTGGAAAAGCTTTTCGCCATGATGTAGTCCTATAGAGACGCAGACTCCGGCTCTCCGCAGCTGTCCGCAGGAAAGCGGCGGTTGCCGGCGTCTTTCTGCCGAAGCCGCGCTTTGCAGCCTACAAGTGCGGTTCACGTCAGCGGTGCACCTAGTAGCCGCTTCTTCGCCTCCGGCAGCCGGCGAGAGCGGTTGGCTTCTGAGAGGCGAAGAACGAAACCGGCTTGTGTGCGGAGCCTTGGCACTGCTAGAGTACAGTGGCTGCAACTACCAGCCCTTTCAGTTCACCTCTGGGATGCTTCTGGCAAGTGCTCCAGGACGACTTTCCTGGGTTTTGACTTGGTTCCTGATGCAGACGTATCTGGAGAATTCTTGTTCGTGCCCTGAGCTCCCGAGATGCAGAGAAGAAGTGCTGCGCTGAGTTGCTCGGGAAGCAAGGACATAGACAGCGCCTTGTGTTTGGGAGTGAGCAGCTGCTGGTTTTTTGCAATTGACTTCGCTGTGCACTGAATGCCAGGGTGAGCTGTGCACTCCTCTACAACGAGTAGGGCAGCAGAAAACAGAGAGCACGGACGTCTGACAGCAGTTTGAAGCTGGCCTAGCAAAGAGCAGTGTTTTTGGAGTGTTCAGCAGATCCATGTTTCTGGGCAAGGGCGGGATGCGTGCACTGTGCTGACCAGCTTTCTTCCTGCGAGAGACGTTGGAAAAGCTTTTCGCCATGATGTAGTCCTATAGAGACGCAGACTCCGGCTCTCCTCAGCTGTCCGCAGGAAAGCGGCAGTTGCCGGCGTCTTTCTGCCGAAGCCGCGCTTTGCAGCCTACAAGTGCGGTTCACGTCAGCGGTGCACATAGTAGCCGCTTCTTCGCCTCCGGCAGCCGGCGAGAGCGGTTGGCTTCTGAGAGGCGAAGAACGAAACCGGCTTGTGTGCGCAGCCTTGGCACTGCTAGAGGACGGTGGCTGCAGCTGCCAGCCCTTTCAGTGCACCCCTGGGATGCTTCTGGCAAGTGCTCCAGGACGACTTTCCTCCGTTTTGACTTGGTCCTGATGCAGACGAATCTGGAGAATTCTTGTTCGTACCCTGAGCTTCCGAGATGCAGAGAACTCGAGGGCAGCTGCAGAAAAGAAGGGCTGTGCTGAATTGCTCGGGAAGCAAGGACATAGACAGCGCCTTGTGTTTGGGAGTGAGCAGCTGCTGGTTTTTTACAGTTGACTTCGCTGTGCACTGAATGCCAGGTGGAGCTGTGCACTCTTCTACAGCGAGCAGGGCAGCAGAAAACAGAGAGCACAGATGTGTGACAGCAGTTTGAAGCTTGCCTAGGAAAGAGCAGTGTTTTTGGAGTGTTCAGCAAATATATGTTTCTGGGCAAGGGCGGGATGCGTGCACTGTGCTGCCAAGCTTTCTCCCTGCGAGACACGCTGGAAAAGCTTTTCGCTATGATGCAGTCCGCTAGAGACGCCGACTTCGGCTCTCCGCAGCTGTCCGCAGGAAAGCGGCGGTTGCCGGCTTCTTTCTGCCGAAGCCGCGCTTTGCAGCCTACAAGTGCGGTTCACGTCAGCGGTGCACCTAGTAGCCGCTTCTTCGCCTCCGGCAGCCGGGGAGAGCGGTTGGCTTCTGAGAGGCGAAGAACGAAACCGGCTTGTGTGCGCAGCCTTGGCACTGCTAGAGGACGGTGGCTGACGCTGCCAGCCCTTTCAATTCACCGCTGGCATGCGTCTGGCAGGTGCTCCAGGACGACTTTCCTGCGTTTTGACATGGTCCTGATGCAGACGGATCTGGAGAATTCTTGTTCGTGCCCTGAGCTTCCGAGTGGCAGAGAACTCGATGGCAGCTGCAGAAAAGAAGGGCTGTGCCAAATTGCTTGGGAAGCAAGGACATAGACAGCGCCTTGTGTTTGGGAGTGAGCAGCTGCTGGGTTTTTGCAGTTGACTTCGCTGTGCACTGAATGCCAGGTGGAGCTGTGCACTCTTCTACAACGAGCAGGACACCACAAAACAGAGAGCACAGATGTGTGACAGCAGTTTGAAGCTTGCATAGGAAAGAGTAGTGTTTTTGGAGGGTTCAGCAAATATATGTTTCTGGGCAAGGGCGGGATGCGTGCACTGCGCTGGCAAGCTTTCTCCCTGCGAGACACGCTGGAAAAGCTTTTCGCTATGATGCAGTCCGCTAGAGACGCAGACTCCGGCTCTGAGCAGCTGTCCGCAGGAAAGCGGCGGTTGCCGGCGTCTTTCTGCCAAAGCCGCGCTTTGCAGCCGACAAGTGCGGTTCACGTCAGCGGTGCACCTAGTAGCCGCTTCTTCGCCTCCAGCAGCAGGTGAGAGCGGTTGGCTTCTGAGAGGCGAAGAACAAAAACCGGCTTGTGTGCGCTGCCTTGGCACTGCTAGAGGACGGTGGCTGCAGCTGCCAGCCCTTTCAATTCACCGCTGGCATGCGTCTTGCAGGTGCTCCAGTACGACTTTCCTGCGTTTTGACTTGGTCCTGATGCAGACGAATCTGGAGAATTCTTGTTCGTAGCCTGAAATTCCGAGTGGCAGAGATCTCGATGGCAGCTGCAGAAAAGAAGGGCTGTGCCAAATTGCTTGGGAAGCAAGGACATAGACAGCGCCTTGTGTTTGGGAGTGAGCAGCTGCTGGGTTTTTGCAGTTGACTTCGCTGTGCACTGAATGCCAGGTGGAGCTGTGCACTCTTCTACAACGAGCAGGACACCACAAAACAGAGAGCACAGATGTGTGACAGCAGTTTGAAGCTTGCATAGGAAAGAGTAGTGTTTTTGGAGGGTTCAGCAAATATATGTTTCTGGGCAAGGGCGGGATGCGTGCACTGCGCTGGCAAGCTTTCTCCCTGCGAGACACGCTGGAAAAGCTTTTCGCTATGATGCAGTCCGCTAGAGACGCAGACTCCGGCTCTGAGCAGCTGTCCGCAGGAAAGCGGCGGTTGCCGGCGTCTTTCTGCCAAAGCCGCGCTTTGCAGCCGACAAGTGCGGTTCACGTCAGCGGTGCACCTAGTAGCCGCTTCTTCGCCTCCAGCAGCAGGTGAGAGCGGTTGGCTTCTGAGAGGCGAAGAACAAAAACCGGCTTGTGTGCGCTGCCTTGGCACTGCTAGAGGACGGAGGCTGCAGCTGCCAGCCCTTTCAATTCACCGCTGGCATGCGTCTTGCAGGTGCTCCAGTACGACTTTCCTGCGTTTTGACTTGGTCCTGATGCAGACGAATCTGGAGAATTCTTGTTCGTAGCCTGAGCTTCCGAGTGGCAGAGATCTCGATGGCAGCTGCAGAAAAGAAGGGCTGTGCCGAATTGCTCGGGAAGCAAGGACATAGACAGCGCCTTGTGTTTGGGAGTGAGCAGCTGCTGGTTTTTTGCAGTTGACTTTGCTGTGCACTGAATGTCAGGTGGAGCTGTGCACTCTTCTACAACGAGCAGGGCAGCAGAAAACAGAGAGCACATATGTGTGACAGCAGTTTGAGCTTGCCTAGGAAAGAGTAGTGTTTTTGGAGTGTTCAGCAAATATATGTTTCTGGGCAAGGGCGGGATGCGTGCACTGCGCTGGCGAGCTTTCTCCCTGCGAGACACGCTGGAAAAGCTTTTCGCCATGATGCAGTCCGCTAGAGACGCAGACTTCTGCTCTCCGCAGCAGTCCGCAGGAAAGCGGCGGTTGCCGGCTTCTTTCTGCCGAAGCCGCGCTTTGCAGCCTACAAGTGCGGTTCACGTCAGCGGTGCACTCAGTAGCCGCTTCTTCGCCTCCGGCAGCCGGGGAGAGCGGTTGGCTTCTGAGAGGCGAAGAACGAAACCGGCTTGTGTGCGCAGCCTTGGCACTGCTAGAGGACGGTGGCTGCAGCTGCCAGCCCTTTCAGTTCACCGCTGGCATGCTTCTGGCAGGTGCTCCAGGACGACTTTCCTGCGATTTGACTTGGTCCTGATGCAGACGAATCTGGAGAATTCTTGTTCGTACCCTGAGCTTCCGAGATGCAGAGAACTCGAGGGCAGCTGCAGAAAAGAAGGGCTGTGCTGAGTTGCTCGGGAAGCAAGGACATAGACAGCGCCTTGTGTTTGGGAGTGAGCAGCTGTTGGTTTTTTGCAATTGACTTCGCTGTGCACTGAATGCCAGGGTGAGCTGAGCACACTTCTACAACGAGCAGGGCAGCAGAAAACAGAGAGCACGGATGTCTGACAGCAGTTTGAAACTTGCCTAGGAAAGAGTAGTGTTTTTGGAGTGTTCAGCAAATCCATGTTTCTGGGCAAGGGCGGCATGCGTGCACTGTGCTGGCAAGCTTTCTCCCTGCGAGACACGCTGGAAAAGCTTTTCGCTATGATGCAGTCCGCTAGAGACGCAGACTCCGGCTCTCCGCAGCTGTCCGCAGGAAAGCGGCGGTTGCCGGCGTCTTTCTGCCGAAGCCGCGCTTTGCAGCCTACAAGTGCGGTTCACGTCAGCGGTGCACATAGTAGCCGCTTCTTCGCCTCCGGCAGCCGGGGAGAGCGGTTGGCTTCTGAGAGACGAAGAACGAAACCGGCTTGTGTGCGCTGCCTTGGCACTGCTAGAGGAGGGCGGCTGCAGCTGCCAGCCCTTTCAGTGCACCGCTGGCATGCTTCTGGCAGGTGCTCCAGGACGACTTTCCTGCGTTTTGACTTGGTCCTGATGCAGACGAATCTGGAGAATTCTTGTTCGTGCCCTGAGCTTCCGAGATGCACAGAAGGGCTGCGCTGAGTTGCTCGGGAAGCAAGGACATAAACAGCGCCTTGTGTTAGGGAGTGAGCATCTGCTGCTGTTTTGCAGTTGACTTCGCTGTGCACTGAATGCCAGCGTGAGCTGAGCACACTTCTACAACGAGCAGAACACTACAAAACAGAGAGCACAGATGTCTGACAGCAGTTTGAAGCTTGCCTAGGAAAGAGCAGTGTTTTTGGAGTGTTCAGCAAATCCATGTTTCTGGGCAAGGGCGGGATGCGTGCACTGTGCTGGCAGGCTCTCTCCCTGCGAGACACGCTGGAAAAGCTTTTCGCTATGATGCAGTCCGCTAGAGACGCAGAGTTCGGCTCTCCGCAGCTGTCCGCAGGAAAGCGGCGGTTGCCGGCGTCTTTCTGCCGAAGACGCGCTTTGCAGCCTACAAGTGCGGTTCACGTCAGCGGTGCACCTAGTAGCCGCTTCTTCGCCTCCGGCAGCCGGGGAGAGCGGTTGGCTTCTGAGAGGCGAAGAACGAAACCGGCTTGTGTGCGCAGCCTTGGCACTGCTAGAGTACAGTGGCTGCAACTGCCAGCCCTTTCAGTTCACCTCTGGGATGCTTCTGGCAGGTGCTCCAGGACGACTTTCCTGGGTTTTGACTTGGTTCCTGATGCAGACGTATCTGGAGAATTCTTGTTCGTGCCCTGAGCTCCCGAGATGCAGAGAAGAAGTGCTGCGCTGAGTTGCTCGGGAAGCAAGAACATAGAGAGCGCCTTGTGTTTGGGAGTGAGCAGCTGCTGGTTTTTTGCAATTGACTTCGCTGTGCACTGAATGCCAGGGTGAGCTGTGCACTCCTCTACAACGAGTAGGGCAGCAGAAAACAGAGAGAACGGACGTCTGACAGCAGTTTGAAACTTGCCTAGGAAAGAGTAGTGTTTTTGGAGTGTTCAGCAAATATATGTTTCTGGGCAAGGGCGGGATGCGTGCACTGTGCTGGCAAGCTCTCTCCCTGCGAGACACGCTGGAAAAGCTTTTCGCTATGATGCAGTCCGCTAGAGACGCAGACTCCGGCTCTCCGCAGCTGTCCGCAGGAAAGCGGCGGTTGCCGGCGTCTTTCCGCCGAAGACGCGCTTTGCAGCCTACAAGTGCGGTTCACGTCAGCGGTGCACCTAGTAGCCGCTTCTTCGCCTCCGGCAGCCGGGGAGAGCGGTTGGCTTCTGAGAGGCGAAGAACGAAACCGGCTTGTGTGCGCTGCCTTGGCATTGCTAGAGGACGGTGGCTGCAGCTGCCAGCCCTTTCAGTTCACCCCTGGGATGCTTCTGGCAGGTGCTCCAGGACGACTTTCCTGCGTTTTGACTTGGTCCTGATGCAGACGAATCACGAGAATTCTTGTTCGTACCCTGAGCTTCCGAGTTGCAGAGAACTCAAGGGCAGATGCAGAAAAGAAGGGCTGTGCTGAGTTGCTCGGGAAGCAAGGACATAGACAGCGCCTTGTGTTTGGGAGTGAGCAGCTGCTGGTTTTTTGCAGTTGACTTCGCTGTGCACTGAATGTCAGGTGGAGCTGTGCACAGTTCCACAACGAGCAGCACACCACAAAACAGAGAGCACAGATGTCTGACAGCAATTTGAAGCTTGCCTAGAAAAGAGTAGTGTTTTTGGGGTGTTCAGCAAATATATTTTTCCGAGCAAGGGCGGGATGTGTGCACTGTGCTGGCAAGCTTTCTCCCTGCGAGACACGCTGGAAAAACTTTTAGCTATGATGCAGTCCGCTTGAGACGCAGACTCCGGCTCTCCGCAGCTGTCCGCAGGAAAGCGGCGGTTGCCGGCGTCTTTCTGCCGAAGCCGCGCTTTGCAGCCTACAAGTGCGGTTCACGTCAGCGGTGCACCTAGTAGCCGCTTCTTCGCCTCCGGCAGCCGGGGAGAGCGGTTGGCTTCTGAGAGGCGAAGAACGAAACCGGCTTGTGTGCGCTGCCTTGGCACTGCTAGAGGACGGTGGCTGCAGCTGCCAGCCCTTTCAGTTCACCGCTGGCATGCTTCTGGCAGGTGCTCCAGGACGACTTTCCTGCGTTTTGACTTGGTCCTGATGCAGACGAATCTGGAGAATTCTTGTTCGTGCCCTGAGCTTCCGAGATGCACAGAAGGGCTGCGCTGAGTTGCTCGGGAAGCAAGGACATATACAGCGCCTTGTGTTTGGGAGTGAGCATCTGCTGCTGTTTTGCAGTTGACTTCGCTGTGCACTGAATGCCAGCGTGAGCTGAGCACACTTCTACAACGAGCAGAACACTACAAAACAGAGAGCACAGATGTCTGACAGCAGTTTGAAGCTTGCCTAGGAAAGAGCAGTGTTTTTGGAGTGTTCAGCAAATCCAAGTTTCTGGGCTAGGGCGGGATGCGTGCACTGTGCTGGCAAGCTCTCTCCCTGCGAGACACGCTGGAAAAGCTTTTCGCTATGATGCAGTCCGCTAGAGACGCAGACTTCGGCTCTCCGCAGCTGTCCGCAGGAAAGTGGCGGTTGCCGGCGTCTTTCTGCCGAAACCGCGCTTTGCAGCCTACAAGTGCGGTTCACGTCAGCGGTGCACCTAGTAGCCGCTTCTTCGCCTCCGGCAGCCGGGGAGAGCGGTTGGCTTCTGAGAGGCGAAGAACGAAACCGGCTTGTGTGCGCAGCCTTGGCACTGCTAGAGTACAGTGTCTGCAACTACCAGCCCTTTCAGTTCACCTCTGGGATGCTTCTGGCAGGTGCTCCAGGACGACTTTCCTGGGTTTTGACTTGGTTCCTGATGCAGACGTATCTGGAGAATTCTTGTTCGTGCCCTGAGCTCCCGAGATGCAGAGAAGAAGTGCTGCGCTGAGTTGCTCGGGAAGCAAGGACATAGACAGCGCCTTGTGTTTGGGAGTGAGCAGCTGCTGGTTTTTTGCAATTGACTTCGCTGTGCACTGAATGCCAGGGTGAGCTGTGCACTCCTCTACAACGAGTAGGGCAGCAGAAAACAGAGAGCACGGACGTCTGACAGCAGTTTGAAGCTGGCCTAGCAAAGAGCAGTGTTTTTGGAGTGTTCAGCAGATCCATGTTTCTGGGCAAGGGCGGGATGCGTGCACTGTGCTGACCAGCTTTCTCCCTGCGAAAGACGTTGGAAAAGCTTTTCGCCATGATGTAGTCCTATAGAGACGCAGACTCCGGCTCTCCGCAGCTGTCCGCAGGAAAGCGGCGGTTGCCGGCGTCTTTCTGCCGAAGCCGCGCTTTGCAGCCTACAAGTGCGGTTCACGTCAGCGGTGCACCTAGTAGCCGCTTCTTCGCCTCCGGCAGCCGGCGAGAGCGGTTGGCTTCTGAGAGGCGAAGAACGAAACCGGCTTGTGTGCGCAGCCTTGGCACTGCTAGAGTACAGTGGCTGCAACTACCAGCCCTTTCAGTTCACCTCTGGGATGCTTCTGGCAAGTGCTCCAGGACGACTTTCCTGGGTTTTGACTTGGTTCCTGATGCAGACGTATCTGGAGAATTCTTGTTCGTGCCCTGAGCTCCCGAGATGCAGAGAAGAAGTGCTGCGCTGAGTTGCTCGGGAAGCAAGGACATAGACAGCGCCTTGTGTTTGGGAGTGAGCAGCTGCTGGTTTTTTGCAATTGACTTCGCTGTGCACTGAATGCCAGGGTGAGCTGTGCACTCCTCTACAACGAGTAGGGCAGCAGAAAACAGAGAGCACGGACGTCTGACAGCAGTTTGAAGCTGGCCTAGCAAAGAGCAGTGTTTTTGGAGTGTTCAGCAGATCCATGTTTCTGGGCAAGGGCGGGATGCGTGCACTGTGCTGACCAGCTTTCTTCCTGCGAGAGACGTTGGAAAAGCTTTTCGCCATGATGTAGTCCTATAGAGACGCAGACTCCGGCTCTCCTCAGCTGTCCGCAGGAAAGCGGCAGTTGCCGGCGTCTTTCTGCCGAAGCCGCGCTTTGCAGCCTACAAGTGCGGTTCACGTCAGCGGTGCACATAGTAGCCGCTTCTTCGCCTCCGGCAGCCGGCGAGAGCGGTTGGCTTCTGAGAGGCGAAGAACGAAACCGGCTTGTGTGCGCAGCCTTGGCACTGCTAGAGGACGGTGGCTGCAGCTGCCAGCCCTTTCAGTGCACCCCTGGGATGCTTCTGGCAAGTGCTCCAGGACGACTTTCCTCCGTTTTGACTTGGTCCTGATGCAGACGAATCTGGAGAATTCTTGTTCGTACCCTGAGCTTCCGAGATGCAGAGAACTTGAGGGCAGCTGCAGAAAAGAAGGGCTGTGCTGAATTGCTCGGGAAGCAAGGACATAGACAGCGCCTTGTGTTTGGGAGTGAGCAGCTGCTGGTTTTTTACAGTTGACTTCGCTGTGCACTGAATGCCAGGTGGAGCTGTGCACTCTTCTACAGCGAGCAGGGCAGCAGAAAACAGAGAGCACAGATGTGTGACAGCAGTTTGAAGCTTGCCTAGGAAAGAGCAGTGTTTTTGGAGTGTTCAGCAAATATATGTTTCTGGGCAAGGGCGGGATGCGTGCACTGTGCTGCCAAGCTTTCTCCCTGCGAGACACGCTGGAAAAGCTTTTCGCTATGATGCAGTCCGCTAGAGACGCCGACTTCGGCTCTCCGCAGCTGTCCGCAGGAAAGCGGCGGTTGCCGGCTTCTTTCTGCCGAAGCCGCGCTTTGCAGCCTACAAGTGCGGTTCACGTCAGCGGTGCACCTAGTAGCCGCTTCTTCGCCTCCGGCAGCCGGGGAGAGCGGTTGGCTTCTGAGAGGCGAAGAACGAAACCGGCTTGTGTGCGCAGCCTTGGCACTGCTAGAGGACGGTGGCTGACGCTGCCAGCCCTTTCAATTCACCGCTGGCATGCGTCTGGCAGGTGCTCCAGGACGACTTTCCTGCGTTTTGACATGGTCCTGATGCAGACGGATCTGGAGAATTCTTGTTCGTGCCCTGAGCTTCCGAGTGGCAGAGAACTCGATGGCAGCTGCAGAAAAGAAGGGCTGTGCCAAATTGCTTGGGAAGCAAGGACATAGACAGCGCCTTGTGTTTGGGAGTGAGCAGCTGCTGGGTTTTTGCAGTTGACTTCGCTGTGCACTGAATGCCAGGTGGAGCTGTGCACTCTTCTACAACGAGCAGGACACCACAAAACAGAGAGCACAGATGTGTGACAGCAGTTTGAAGCTTGCATAGGAAAGAGTAGTGTTTTTGGAGGGTTCAGCAAATATATGTTTCTGGGCAAGGGCGGGATGCGTGCACTGCGCTGGCAAGCTTTCTCCCTGCGAGACACGCTGGAAAAGCTTTTCGCTATGATGCAGTCCGCTAGAGACGCAGACTCCGGCTCTGAGCAGCTGTCCGCAGGAAAGCGGCGGTTGCCGGCGTCTTTCTGCCAAAGCCGCGCTTTGCAGCCGACAAGTGCGGTTCACGTCAGCGGTGCACCTAGTAGCCGCTTCTTCGCCTCCAGCAGCAGGTGAGAGCGGTTGGCTTCTGAGAGGCGAAGAACAAAAACCGGCTTGTGTGCGCTGCCTTGGCACTGCTAGAGGACGGTGGCTGCAGCTGCCAGCCCTTTCAATTCACCGCTGGCATGCGTCTTGCAGGTGCTCCAGTACGACTTTCCTGCGTTTTGACTTGGTCCTGATGCAGACGAATCTGGAGAATTCTTGTTCGTAGCCTGAAATTCCGAGTGGCAGAGATCTCGATGGCAGCTGCAGAAAAGAAGGGCTGTGCCGAATTGCTCGGGAAGCAAGGACATAGACAGCGCCTTGTGTTTGGGAGTGAGCAGCTGCTGGTTTTTTGCAGTTGACTTTGCTGTGCACTGAATGTCAGGTGGAGCTGTGCACTCTTCTACAACGAGCAGGGCAGCAGAAAACAGAGAGCACATATGTGTGACAGCAGTTTGAGCTTGCCTAGGAAAGAGTAGTGTTTTTGGAGTGTTCAGCAAATATATGTTTCTGGGCAAGGGCGGGATGCGTGCACTGCGCTGGCGAGCTTTCTCCCTGCGAGACACGCTGGAAAAGCTTTTCGCCATGATGCAGTCCGCTAGAGACGCAGACTTCGGCTCTCCGCAGCAGTCCGCAGGAAAGCGGCGGTTGCCGGCTTCTTTCTGCCGAAGCCGCGCTTTGCAGCCTACAAGTGCGGTTCACGTCAGCGGTGCACTCAGTAGCCGCTTCTTCGCCTCCGGCAGCCGGGGAGAGCGGTTGGCTTCTGAGAGGCGAAGAACGAAACCGGCTTGTGTGCGCAGCCTTGGCACTGCTAGAGGACGGTGGCTGCAGCTGCCAGCCCTTTCAGTTCACCGCTGGCATGCTTCTGGCAGGTGCTCCAGGACGACTTTCCTGCGATTTGACTTGGTCCTGATGCAGACGAATCTGGAGAATTCTTGTTCGTACCCTGAGCTTCCGAGATGCAGAGAACTCGAGGGCAGCTGCAGAAAAGAAGGGCTGTGCTGAGTTGCTCGGGAAGCAAGGACATAGACAGCGCCTTGTGTTTGGGAGTGAGCAGCTGTTGGTTTTTTGCAATTGACTTCGCTGTGCACTGAATGCCAGGGTGAGCTGAGCACACTTCTACAACGAGCAGGGCAGCAGAAAACAGAGAGCACGGATGTCTGACAGCAGTTTGAAACTTGCCTAGGAAAGAGTAGTGTTTTTGGAGTGTTCAGCAAATCCATGTTTCTGGGCAAGGGCGGCATGCGTGCACTGTGCTGGCAAGCTTTCTCCATGCGAGACACGCTGGAAAAGCTTTTCGCTATGATGCAGTCCGCTAGAGACGCAGACTCCGGCTCTCCGCAGCTGTCCGCAGGAAAGCGGCGGTTGCCGGCGTCTTTCTGCCGAAGCCGCGCTTTGCAGCCTACAAGTGCGGTTCACGTCAGCGGTGCACATAGTAGCCGCTTCTTCGCCTCCGGCAGCCGGGGAGAGCGGTTGGCTTCTGAGAGACGAAGAACGAAACCGGCTTGTGTGCGCTGCCTTGGCACTGCTAGAGGAGGGCGGCTGCAGCTGCCAGCCCTTTCAGTTCACCGCTGGCATGCTTCTGGCAGGTGCTCCAGGACGACTTTCCTGCGTTTTGACTTGGTCCTGATGCAGACGAATCTGGAGAATTCTTGTTCGTGCCCTGAGCTTCCGAGATGCACAGAAGGGCTGCGCTGAGTTGCTCGGGAAGCAAGGACATAAACAGCGCCTTGTGTTTGGGAGTGAGCATCTGCTGCTGTTTTGCAGTTGACTTCGCTGTGCACTGAATGCCAGCGTGAGCTGAGCACACTTCTACAACGAGCAGAACACTACAAAACAGAGAGCACAGATGTCTGACAGCAGTTTGAAGCTTGCCTAGGAAAGAGCAGTGTTTTTGGAGTGTTCAGCAAATCCATGTTTCTGGGCAAGGGCGGGATGCGTGCACTGTGCTGGCAGGCTCTCTCCCTGCGAGACACGCTGGAAAAGCTTTTCGCTATGATGCAGTCCGCTAGAGACGCAGAGTTCGGCTCTCCGCAGCTGTCCGCAGGAAAGCGGCGGTTGCCGGCGTCTTTCTGCCGAAGACGCGCTTTGCAGCCTACAAGTGCGGTTCACGTCAGCGGTGCACCTAGTAGCCGCTTCTTCGCCTCCGGCAGCCGGCGAGAGCGGTTGGCTTCTGAGAGGCGAAGAACGAAACCGGCTTGTGTGCGCAGCCTTGGCACTGCTAGAGTACAGTGGCTGCAACTGCCAGCCCTTTCAGTTCACCTCTGGGATGCTTCTGGCAGGTGCTCCAGGACGACTTTCCTGGGTTTTGACTTGGTTCCTGATGCAGACGTATCTGGAGAATTCTTGTTCGTGCCCTGAGCTCCCGAGATGCAGAGAAGAAGTGCTGCGCTGAGTTGCTCGGGAAGCAAGAACATAGAGAGCGCCTTGTGTTTGGGAGTGAGCAGCTGCTGGTTTTTTGCAATTGACTTCGCTGTGCACTGAATGCCAGGGTGAGCTGTGCACTCCTCTACAACGAGTAGGGCAGCAGAAAACAGAGAGAACGGACGTCTGACAGCAGTTTGAAACTTGCCTAGGAAAGAGTAGTGTTTTTGGAGTGTTCAGCAAATATATGTTTCTGGGCAAGGGCGGGATGCGTGCACTGTGCTGGCAAGCTCTCTCCCTGCGAGACACGCTGGAAAAGCTTTTCGCTATGATGCAGTCCGCTAGAGACGCAGACTCCGGCTCTCCGCAGCTGTCCGCAGGAAAGCGGCGGTTGCCGGCGTCTTTCCGCCGAAGACGCGCTTTGCAGCCTACAAGTGCGGTTCACGTCAGCGGTGCACCTAGTAGCCGCTTCTTCGCCTCCGGCAGCCGGGGAGAGCGGTTGGCTTCTGAGAGGCGAAGAACGAAACCGGCTTGTGTGCGCTGCCTTGGCACTGCTAGAGGACGGTGGCTGCAGCTGCCAGCCCTTTCAGTTCACCCCTGGGATGCTTCTGGCAGGTGCTCCAGGACGACTTTCCTGCGTTTTGACTTGGTCCTGATGCAGACGAATCACGAGAATTCTTGTTCGTACCCTGAGCTTCCGAGTTGCAGAGAACTCAAGGGCAGATGCAGAAAAGAAGGGCTGTGCTGAGTTGCTCGGGAAGCAAGGACATAGACAGCGCCTTGTGTTTGGGAGTGAGCAGCTGCTGGTTTTTTGCAGTTGACTTCGCTGTGCACTGAATGTCAGGTGGAGCTGTGCACAGTTCCACAACGAGCAGCACACCACAAAACAGAGAGCACAGATGTCTGACAGCAATTTGAAGCTTGCCTAGAAAAGAGTAGTGTTTTTGGGGTGTTCAGCAAATATATTTTTCTGAGCAAGGGCGGGATGTGTGCACTGTGCTGGCAAGCTTTCTCCCTGCGAGACACGCTGGAAAAACTTTTCGCTATGATGCAGTCCGCTTGAGATGCAGACTCCGGCTCTCCGCAGCTGTCCGCAGGAAAGCGGCGGTTGCCGGCGTCTTTCTGCCGAAGCCGCGCTTTGCAGCCTACAAGTGCGGTTCACGTCAGCGGTGCACCTAGTAGCCGCTTCTTCGCCTCCGGCAGCCGGGGAGAGCGGTTGGCTTCTGAGAGGCGAAGAACGAAACCGGCTTGTGTGCGCAGCCTTGGCACTGCTAGAGTACAGTGGCTGCAGCTGCCAGCCCTTTCAGTTCACCGCTGGCATGTTTCTGGCAGGTGCTCCAGGACGACTTTCCTGCGTTTTGACTTGGTCCTGATGCAGACGAATCTGGAGAATTCTTGTTCGTGCCCTGAGCTTCCGAGATGCACAGAAGGGCTGCGCTGAGTTGCTCGGGAAGCAAGGACATATACAGCGCCTTGTGTTTGGGAGTGAGCATCTGCTGCTGTTTTGCAGTTGACTTCGCTGTGCACTGAATGCCAGCGTGAGCTGAGCACACTTCTACAACGAGCAGAACACTACAAAACAGAGAGCACAGATGTCTGACAGCAGTTTGAAGCTTGCCTAGGAAAGAGCAGTGTTTTTGGAGTGTTCAGCAAATCCAAGTTTCTGGGCTAGGGCGGGATGCGTGCACTGTGCTGGCAAGCTCTCTCCCTGCGAGACACGCTGGAAAAGCTTTTCGCTATGATGCAGTCCGCTAGAGACGCAGACTTCGGCTCTCCGCAGCTGTCCGCAGGAAAGCGGCGGTTGCCGGCGTCTTTCTGCCGAAACCGCGCTTTGCAGCCTACAAGTGCGGTTCACGTCAGCGGTGCACCTAGTAGCCGCTTCTTCGCCTCCGGCAGCCGGGGAGAGCGGTTGGCTTCTGAGAGGCGAAGAACGAAACCGGCTTGTGTGCGCAGCCTTGGCACTGCTAGAGTACAGTGTCTGCAACTACCAGCCCTTTCAGTTCACCTCTGGGATGCTTCTGGCAGGTGCTCCAGGACGACTTTCCTGGGTTTTGACTTGGTTCCTGATGCAGACGTATCTGGAGAATTCTTGTTCGTGCCCTGAGCTCCCGAGATGCAGAGAAGAAGTGCTGCGCTGAGTTGCTCGGGAAGCAAGGACATAGACAGCGCCTTGTGTTTGGGAGTGAGCAGCTGCTGGTTTTTTGCAATTGACTTCGCTGTGCACTGAATGCCAGGGTGAGCTGTGCACTCCTCTACAACGAGTAGGGCAGCAGAAAACAGAGAGCACGGACGTCTGACAGCAGTTTGAAGCTGGCCTAGCAAAGAGCAGTGTTTTTGGAGTGTTCAGCAGATCCATGTTTCTGGGCAAGGGCGGGATGCGTGCACTGTGCTGACCAGCTTTCTTCCTGCGAGAGACGTTGGAAAAGCTTTTCGCCATGATGTAGTCCTATAGAGACGCAGACTCCGGCTCTCCTCAGCTGTCCGCAGGAAAGCGGCGGTTGCCGGCGTCTTTCTGCCGAAGCCGCGCTTTGCAGCCTACAAGTGCGGTTCACGTCAGCGGTGCACATAGTAGCCGCTTCTTCGCCTCCGGCAGCCGGGGAGAGCGGTTGGCTTCTGAGAGGCGAAGAACGAAACCGGCTTGTGTGCGCTGCCTTGGCACTGCTAGAGGACGGTGGCTGCAGCTGCCAGCCCTTTCAGTTCACCGCTGGCATGCTTCTGGCAGGTGGTCCAGGACGACTTTCCTGCGTTCTGACTTTTTCCTGATGCAGACGAATCTGGAGAATTCTTGTTCGTGCCCTGAGCTTCCGAGATGCACAGAAGGGCTGCGCTGAGTTGCTCGGGAAGCAAGGACATAGCGCCTTGTGTTTGGGAGTGAGCATCTGCTGCTGTTTTGCAATTGACTTCGCTGTGCACTGAATGCCAGGGTGAGCTGTGCACTCCTCTACAACGAGTAGGGCAGCAGAAAACAGAGAGCACGGACGTCTGACAGCAGTTTGAAGCTGACCTAGCAAAGAGCAGTGTTTTTGGAGTGTTCAGCAGATCCATGTTTCTGGGCAAGGGCGGGATGCGTGCACTGTGCTGACCAGCTTTCTTCCTGCGAGAGACGTTGGAAAAGCTTTTCGCCATGATGTAGTCCTATAGAGACGCAGACTCCGGCTCTCCTCAGCTGTCCGCAGGAAAGCGGCGGTTGCCGGCGTCTTTCTGCCGAAGCCGCGCTTTGCAGCCTACAAGTGCGGTTCACGTCAGCGGTGCACATAGTAGCCGCTTCTTCGCCTCCGGCAGCCGGGGAGAGCCGTTGGCTTCTGAGAGGCGAAGAACGAAACCGGCTTGTGTGCGCAGCCTTGGCACTGCTAGAGGACGGTGGCTGCAGCTGCCAGCCCTTTCAGTGCACCCCTGGGATGCTTCTGGCAAGTGCTCCAGGACGACTTTCCTCCGTTTTGACTTGGTCCTGATGCAGACGAATCTGGAGAATTCTTGTTCGTACCCTGAGCTTCCGAGATGCAGAGAACTCGAGGGCAGCTGCAGAAAAGAAGGGCTGTGCTGAGTTGCTCGGGAAGCAAGGACATAGACAGCGCCTTGTGTTTGGGAGTGAGCAGCTGTTGGTTTTTTGCAATTGACTTCGCTGTGCACTGAATGCCAGGGTGAGCTGAGCACACTTCTACAACGAGCAGGGCAGCAGAAAACAGAGAGCACGGATGTCTGACAGCAGTTTGAAGCTTGCCTAGGAAAGAGTAGTGTTTTTGGAGTGTTCAGCAAATCCATGTTTCTGGGCAAGGGCGGCATGCGTGCACTGTGCTGGCAAGCTTTCTCCCTGCGAGACACGCTGGAAAAGCTTTTCGCTATGATGCAGTCCGCTAGAGACGCCGACTTCGGCTCTCCGCAGCTGTCCGCAGGAAACCGGCGGTTGCCGGCGTCTTTCTGCCGAAGCCGCGCTTTGCAGCCTACAAGTGCGGTTCACGTCAGCGGTGCACCTAGTAGCCGCTTCTTCGCCTCCGGCAGCCGGGGAGAGCGGTTGGCTTCTGAGAGGCGAAGAACGAAACCGGCTTGTGTGCGCTGCCTTGGCACTGCTAGAGGACGGTGGCTGCAGCTGCCAGCCCTTTCAGTGCACCCCTGGGATGCTTCTGGCAGGTGCTCCAGGACGACTTTCCTGGGTTTTGACTTGGTTCCTGATGCAGACGTATCTGGAGAATTCTTGTTCGTGCCCTGAGCTCCCGAGATGCAGAGAAGAAGTGCTGCACTGAGTTGCTCGGGAAGCAAGGACATAGACAGCGCCTTGTGTTTGGGAGTGAGCAGCTGCTGGTTTTTTGCAATTGACTTCGCTGTGCACTGAATGCCAGGGTGAGCTGTGCACTCCTCTACAACGAGTAGGGCAGCAGAAAACAGAGAGCACGGACGTCTGACAGCAGTTTGAAGCTGGCCTAGCAAAGAGCAGTGTTTTTGGAGTGTTCAGCAGATCCATGTTTCTGGGCAAGGGCGGGATGCGTGCACTGTGCTGACCAGCTTTCTTCCTGCGAGAGACGTTGGAAAAGCTTTTCGCCATGATGTAGTCCTATAGAGACGCAGACTCCGGCTCTCCTCAGCTGTCCGCAGGAAAGCGGCGGTTGCCGGCGTCTTTCTGCCGAAGCCGCGCTTTGCAGCCTACAAGTGCGGTTCACGTCAGCGGTGCACATAGTAGCCGCTTCTTCGCCTCCGGCAGCCGGCGAGAGCGGTTGGCTTCTGAGAGGCGAAGAACGAAACCGGCTTGTGTGCGCTGCCTTGGCACTGCTAGAGGACGGTGGCTGCAGCTGCCAGCCCTTTCAGTTCACCGCTGGCATGCTTCTGGCAGGTGCTCCAGGACGACTTTCCTGCGTTTTGACTTGGTCCTGATGCAGACGAATCTGGAGAATTCTTGTTCGTGCCCTGAGCTTCCGAGATGCACAGAAGGGCTGCGCTGAGTTGCTCGGGAAGCAAGGACATAGACAGCGCCTTGTGTTTGGGAGTGAGCATCTGCTGCTGTTTTGCAGTTGACTTCGCTGTGCACTGAATGCCAGCGTGAGCTGAGCACACTTCTACAGCGAGCAGAACACTACAAAACAGAGAGCACAGATGTCTGACGGCAGTTTGAAGCTTGCCTAGGAAAGAGCAGTGTTTTTGGAGTGTTCAGCAAATCCATGTTTCTGGGCAAGGGCGGGATGCGTGCACTGTGCTGGCAAGCTCTCTCCCTGCGAGACACGCTGGAAAAGCTTTTCGCTAAGATGCAGTCCGCTAGAGACGCAGACTTCGGCTCTCCGCAGCTGTCCGCAGGAAAGCGGCGGTTGCCGGCGTCTTTCTGCCGAAACCGCGCTTTGCAGCCTACAAGTGCGGTTCACGTCAGCGGTGCACCTAGTAGCCGCTTCTTCGCCTCCGGCAGCCGGCGAGAGCGGTTGGCTTCTGAGAGGCGAAGAACGAAACCGGCTTGTGTGCGCAGCCTTGGCACTGCTAGAGTACAGTGGCTGCAACTACCAGCCCTTTCAGTTCACCTCTGGGATGCTTCTGGCAAGTGCTCCAGGACGACTTTCCTGGGTTTTGACTTGGTTCCTGATGCAGACGTATCTGGAGAATTCTTGTTCGTGCCCTGAGCTCCCGAGATGCAGAGAAGAAGTGCTGCGCTGAGTTGCTCGGGAAGCAAGGACATAGACAGCGCCTTGTGTTTGGGAGTGAGCAGCTGCTGGTTTTTTGCAATTGACTTCGCTGTGCACTGAATGCCAGGGTGAGCTGTGCACTCCTCTACAACGAGTAGGGCAGCAGAAAACAGAGAGCACGGACGTCTGACAGCAGTTTGAAGCTGGCCTAGCAAAGAGCAGTGTTTTTGGAGTGTTCAGCAGATCCATGTTTATGGGCAAGGGCGGGATGCGTGCACTGTGCTGACCAGCTTTCTTCCTGCGAGAGACGTTGGAAAAGCTTTTCGCCATGATGTAGTCCTATAGAGACGCAGACTCCGGCTCTCCTCAGCTGTCCGCAGGAAAGCGGCAGTTGCCGGCGTCTTTCTGCCGAAGCCGCGCTTTGCAGCCTACAAGTGCGGTTCACGTCAGCGGTGCACATAGTAGCCGCTTCTTCGCCTCCGGCAGCCGGCGAGAGCGGTTGGCTTCTGAGAGGCGAAGAACGAAACCGGCTTGTGTGCGCAGCCTTGGCACTGCTAGAGGACGGTGGCTGCAGCTGCCAGCCCTTTCAGTGCACCCCTGGGATGCTTCTGGCAAGTGCTCCAGGACGACTTTCCTCCGTTTTGACTTGGTCCTGATGCAGACGAATCTGGAGAATTCTTGTTCGTACCCTGAGCTTCCGAGATGCAGAGAACTCGAGGGCAGCTGCAGAAAAGAAGGGCTGTGCTGAATTGCTCGGGAAGCAAGGACATAGACAGCGCCTTGTGTTTGGGAGTGAGAAGCTGCTGGTTTTTTACAGTTGACTTCGCTGTGCACTGAATGCCAGGTGGAGCTGTGCACTCTTCTACAGCGAGCAGGGCAGCAGAAAACAGAGAGCACAGATGTGTGACAGCAGTTTGAAGCTTGCCTAGGAAAGAGCAGTGTTTTTGGAGTGTTCAGCAAATATATGTTTCTGGGCAAGGGCGGGATGCGTGCACTGTGCTGCCAAGCTTTCTCCCTGCGAGACACGCTGGAAAAGCTTTTCGCTATGATGCAGTCCGCTAGAGACGCCGACTTCGGCTCTCCGCAGCTGTCCGCAGGAAAGCGGCGGTTGCCGGCTTCTTTCTGCCGAAGCCGCGCTTTGCAGCCTACAAGTGCGGTTCACGTCAGCGGTGCACCTAGTAGCCGCTTCTTCGCCTCCGGCAGCCGGGGAGAGCGGTTGGCTTCTGAGAGGCGAAGAACGAAACCGGCTTGTGTGCGCAGCCTTGGCACTGCTAGAGGACGGTGGCTGACGCTGCCAGCCCTTTCAATTCACCGCTGGCATGCGTCTGGCAGGTGCTCCAGGACGACTTTCCTGCGTTTTGACATGGTCCTGATGCAGACGGATCTGGAGAATTCTTGTTCGTGCCCTGAGCTTCCGAGTGGCAGAGAACTCGATGGCAGCTGCAGAAAAGAAGGGCTGTGCCAAATTGCTTGGGAAGCAAGGACATAGACAGCGCCTTGTGTTTGGGAGTGAGCAGCTGCTGGGTTTTTGCAGTTGACTTCGCTGTGCACTGAATGCCAGGTGGAGCTGTGCACTCTTCTACAACGAGCAGGACACCACAAAACAGAGAGCACAGATGTGTGACAGCAGTTTGAAGCTTGCATAGGAAAGAGTAGTGTTTTTGGAGGGTTCAGCAAATATATGTTTCTGGGCAAGGGCGGGATGCGTGCACTGCGCTGGCAAGCTTTCTCCCTGCGAGACACGCTGGAGAAGCTTTTCGCTATGATGCAGTCCGCTAGAGACGCAGACTCCGGCTCTGAGCAGCTGTCCGCAGGAAAGCGGCGGTTGCCGGCGTCTTTCTGCCAAAGCCGCGCTTTGCAGCCGACAAGTGCGGTTCACGTCAGCGGTGCACCTAGTAGCCGCTTCTTCGCCTCCAGCAGCAGGTGAGAGCGGTTGGCTTCTGAGAGGCGAAGAACAAAAACCGGCTTGTGTGCGCTGCCTTGGCACTGCTAGAGGACGGTGGCTGCAGCTGCCAGCCCTTTCAATTCACCGCTGGCATGCGTCTTGCAGGTGCTCCAGTACGACTTTCCTGCGTTTTGACTTGGTCCTGATGCAGACGAATCTGGAGAATTCTTGTTCGTAGCCTGAAATTCCGAGTGGCAGAGATCTCGATGGCAGCTGCAGAAAAGAAGGGCTGTGCCGAATTGCTCGGGAAGCAAGGACATAGACAGCGCCTTGTGTTTGGGAGTGAGCAGCTGCTGGTTTTTTGCAGTTGACATTGCTGTGCACTGAATGTCAGGTGGAGCTGTGCACTCTTCTACAACGAGCAGGGCAGCAGAAAACAGAGAGCACATATGTGTGACAGCAGTTTGAGCTTGCCTAGGAAAGAGTAGTGTTTTTGGAGTGTTCAGCAAATATATGTTTCTGGGCAAGGGCGGGATGCGTGCACTGCGCTGGCGAGCTTTCTCCCTGCGAGACACGCTGGAAAAGCTTTTCGCCATGATGCAGTCCGCTAGAGACGCAGACTTCGGCTCTCCGCAGCAGTCCGCAGGAAAGCGGCGGTTGCCGGCTTCTTTCTGCCGAAGCCGCGCTTTGCAGCCTACAAGTGCGGTTCACGTCAGCGGTGCACTCAGTAGCCGCTTCTTCGCCTCCGGCAGCCGGGGAGAGCGGTTGGCTTCTGAGAGGCGAAGAACGAAACCGGCTTGTGTGCGCAGCCTTGGCACTGCTAGAGGACGGTGGCTGCAGCTGCCAGCCCTTTCAGTTCACCGCTGGCATGCTTCTGGCAGGTGCTCCAGGACGACTTTCCTGCGATTTGACTTGGTCCTGATGCAGACGAATCTGGAGAATTCTTGTTCGTACCCTGAGCTTCCGAGATGCAGAGAACTCGAGGGCAGCTGCAGAAAAGAAGGGCTGTGCTGAGTTGCTCGGGAAGCAAGGACATAGACAGCGCCTTGTGTTTGGGAGTGAGCAGCTGTTGGTTTTTTGCAATTGACTTCGCTGTGCACTGAATGCCAGGGTGAGCTGAGCACACTTCTACAACGAGCAGGGCAGCAGAAAACAGAGAGCACGGATGTCTGACAGCAGTTTGAAACTTGCCTAGGAAAGAGTAGTGTTTTTGGAGTGTTCAGCAAATCCATGTTTCTGGGCAAGGGCGGCATGCGTGCACTGTGCTGGCAAGCTTTCTCCATGCGAGACACGCTGGAAAAGCTTTTCGCTATGATGCAGTCCGCTAGAGACGCAGACTCCGGCTCTCCGCAGCTGTCCGCAGGAAAGCGGCGGTTGCCGGCGTCTTTCTGCCGAAGCCGCGCTTTGCAGCCTACAAGTGCGGTTCACGTCAGCGGTGCACATAGTAGCCGCTTCTTCGCCTCCGGCAGCCGGGGAGAGCGGTTGGCTTCTGAGAGACGAAGAACGAAACCGGCTTGTGTGCGCTGCCTTGGCACTGCTAGAGGAGGGCGGCTGCAGCTGCCAGCCCTTTCAGTTCACCGCTGGCATGCTTCTGGCAGGTGCTCCAGGACGACTTTCCTGCGTTTTGACTTGGTCCTGATGCAGACGAATCTGGAGAATTCTTGTTCGTGCCCTGAGCTTCCGAGATGCACAGAAGGGCTGCGCTGAGTTGCTCGGGAAGCAAGGACATAAACAGCGCCTTGTGTTTGGGAGTGAGCATCTGCTGCTGTTTTGCAGTTGACTTCGCTGTGCACTGAATGCCAGCGTGAGCTGAGCACACTTCTACAACGAGCAGAACACTACAAAACAGAGAGCACAGATGTCTGACAGCAGTTTGAAGCTTGCCTAGGAAAGAGCAGTGTTTTTGGAGTGTTCAGCAAATCCATGTTTCTGGGCAAGGGCGGGATGCGTGCACTGTGCTGGCAGGCTCTCTCCCTGCGAGACACGCTGGAAAAGCTTTTCGCTATGATGCAGTCCGCTAGAGACGCAGAGTTCGGCTCTCCGCAGCTGTCCGCAGGAAAGCGGCGGTTGCCGGCGTCTTTCTGCCGAAGACGCGCTTTGCAGCCTACAAGTGCGGTTCACGTCAGCGGTGCACCTAGTAGCCGCTTCTTCGCCTCCGGCAGCCGGGGAGAGCGGTTGGCTTCTGAGAGGCGAAGAACGAAACCGGCTTGTGTGCGCAGCCTTGGCACTGCTAGAGTACAGTGGCTGCAACTGCCAGCCCTTTCAGTTCACCTCTGGGATGCTTCTGGCAGGTGCTCCAGGACGACTTTCCTGGGTTTTGACTTGGTTCCTGATGCAGACGTATCTGGAGAATTCTTGTTCGTGCCCTGAGCTCCCGAGATGCAGAGAAGAAGTGCTGCGCTGAGTTGCTCGGGAAGCAAGAACATAGAGAGCGCCTTGTGTTTGGGAGTGAGCAGCTGCTGGTTTTTTGCAATTGACTTCGCTGTGCACTGAATGCCAGGGTGAGCTGTGCACTCCTCTACAACGAGTAGGGCAGCAGAAAACAGAGAGAACGGACGTCTGACAGCAGTTTGAAACTTGCCTAGGAAAGAGTAGTGTTTTTGGAGTGTTCAGCAAATATATGTTTCTGGGCAAGGGCGGGATGCGTGCACTGTGCTGGCAAGCTCTCTCCCTGCGAGACACGCTGGAAAAGCTTTTCGCTATGATGCAGTCCGCTAGAGACGCAGACTCCGGCTCTCCGCAGCTGTCCGCAGGAAAGCGGCGGTTGCCGGCGTCTTTCCGCCGAAGACGCGCTTTGCAGCCTACAAGTGCGGTTCACGTCAGCGGTGCACCTAGTAGCCGCTTCTTCGCCTCCGGCAGCCGGGGAGAGCGGTTGGCTTCTGAGAGGCGAAGAACGAAACCGGCTTGTGTGCGCAGCCTTGGCACTGCTAGAGGACGGTGGCTGCAGCTGCCAGCCCTTTCAGTTCACCCCTGGGATGCTTCTGGCAGGTGCTCCAGGACGACTTTCCTGCGTTTTGACTTGGTCCTGATGCAGACGAATCACGAGAATTCTTGTTCGTACCCTGAGCTTCCGAGTTGCAGAGAACTCAAGGGCAGATGCAGAAAAGAAGGGCTGTGCTGAGTTGCTCGGGAAGCAAGGACATAGACAGCGCCTTGTGTTTGGGAGTGAGCAGCTGCTGGTTTTTTGCAGTTGACTTCGCTGTGCACTGAATGTCAGGTGGAGCTGTGCACAGTTCCACAACGAGCAGCACACCACAAAACAGAGAGCACAGATGTCTGACAGCAATTTGAAGCTTGCCTAGAAAAGAGTAGTGTTTTTGGGGTGTTCAGCAAATATATTTTTCTGAGCAAGGGCGGGATGTGTGCACTGTGCTGGCAAGCTTTCTCCCTGCGAGACACGCTGGAAAAACTTTTCGCTATGATGCAGTCCGCTTGAGACGCAGACTCCGGCTCTCCGCAGCTGTCCGCAGGAAAGCGGCGGTTGCCGGCATCTTTCTGCCGAAGCCGCGCTTTGCAGCCTACAAGTGCGGTTCACGTCAGCGGTGCACCTAGTAGCCGCTTCTTCGCCTCCGGCAGCCGGGGAGAGCGGTTGGCTTCTGAGAGGCGAAGAACGAAACCGGCTTGTGTGCGCAGCCTTGGCACTGCTAGAGTACAGTGGCTGCAGCTGCCAGCCCTTTCAGTTCACCGCTGGCATGTTTCTGGCAGGTGCTCCAGGACGACTTTCCTGCGTTTTGACTTGGTCCTGATGCAGACGAATCTGGAGAATTCTTGTTCGTGCCCTGAGCTTCCGAGATGCACAGAAGGGCTGCGCTGAGTTGCTCGGGAAGCAAGGACATATACAGCGCCTTGTGTTTGGGAGTGAGCATCTGCTGCTGTTTTGCAGTTGACTTCGCTGTGCACTGAATGCCAGCGTGAGCTGAGCACACTTCTACAACGAGCAGAACACTACAAAACAGAGAGCACAGATGTCTGACAGCAGTTTGAAGCTTGCCTAGGAAAGAGCAGTGTTTTTGGAGTGTTCAGCAAATCCATGTTTCTGGGCAAGGGCGGGATGCGTGCACTGTGCTGGCAAGCTCTCTCCCTGCGAGACACGCTGGAAAAGCTTTTCGCTATGATGCAGTCCGCTAGAGACGCAGACTTCGGCTCTCCGCAGCTGTCCGCAGGAAAGCGGCGGTTGCCGGCGTCTTTCTGCCGAAACCGCGCTTTGCAGCCTACAAGTGCGGTTCACGTCAGCGGTGCACCTAGTAGCCGCTTCTTCGCCTCCGGCAGCCGGCGAGAACGGTTGGCTTCTGAGAGGCGAAGAACGAAACCGGCTTGTGTGCGCAGCCTTGGCACTGCTAGAGTACAGTGGCTGCAACTGCCAGCCCTTTCAGTTCACCTCTGGGATGCTTCTGGCAAGTGCTCCAGGACGACTTTCCTGGGTTTTGACTTGGTTCCTGATGCAGACGTATCTGGAGAATTCTTGTTCGTGCCCTGAGCTCCCGAGATGCAGAGAAGAAGTGCTGCGCTGAGTTGCTCGGGAAGCAAGGACATAGACAGCGCCTTGTGTTTGGGAGTGAGCAGCTGCTGGTTTTTTGCAATTGACTTCGCTGTGCACTGAATGCCAGGGTGAGCTGTGCACTCCTCTACAACGAGTAGGGCAGCAGAAAACAGAGAGCACGAACGTCTGACAGCAGTTTGAAGCTGGCCTAGCAAAGAGCAGTGTTTTTGGAGTGTTCAGCAGATCCATGTTTCTGGGCAAGGGCGGGATGCGTGCACTGTGCTGACCAGCTTTCTCCCTGCGAAAGACGTTGGAAAAGCTTTTCGCCATGATGTAGTCCTATAGAGACGCAGACTCCGGCTCTCCGCAGCTGTCCGCAGGAAAGCGGCGGTTGCCGGCGTCTTTCTGCCGAAGCCGCGCTTTGCAGCCTACAAGTGCGGTTCACGTCAGCGGTGCACCTAGTAGCCGCTTCTTCGCCTCCGGCAGCCGGGGAGAGCGGTTGGCTTCTGAGAGGCGAAGAACGAAACCGGCTTGTGTGCGCTGCCTTGGCACTGCTAGAGGACGGTGGCTGCAGCTGCCAGCCCTTTCAGTTCACCGCTGGCATGCTTCTGGCAGGTGCTCCAGGATGACTTTCCTGCGTTTTGACTTGGTCCTGATGCAGACGAATCTGGAGAATTCTTGTTCGTGCCCTGAGCTTCCGAGATGCACAGAAGGGCTGCGCTGAGTTGCTCGGGAAGCAAGGACATATACAGCGCCTTGTGTTTGGGAGTGAGCATCTGCTGCTGTTTTGCAGTTGACTTCGCTGTGCACTGAATGCCAGCGTGAGCTGAGCACACTTCTACAACGAGCAGAACACTACAAAACAGAGAGCACAGATGTCTGACAGCAGTTTGAAGCTTGCCTAGGAAAGAGCAGTGTTTTTGGAGTGTTCAGCAAATCCAAGTTTCTGGGCTAGGGCGGGATGCGTGCACTGTGCTGGCAAGCTCTCTCCCTGCGAGACACGCTGGAAAAGCTTTTCGCTAAGATGCAGTCCGCTAGAGACGCAGACTTCGGCTCTCCGCAGCTGTCCGCAGGAAAGCGGCGGTTGCCGGCGTCTTTCTGCCGAAACCGCGCTTTGCAGCCTACAAGTGCGGTTCACGTCAGCGGTGCACCTAGTAGCCGCTTCTTCGCCTCCGGCAGCCGGCGAGAGCGGTTGGCTTCTGAGAGGCGAAGAACGAAACCGGCTTGTGTGCGCAGCCTTGGCACTGCTAGAGTACAGTGGCTGCAACTACCAGCCCTTTCAGTTCACCTCTGGGATGCTTCTGGCAAGTGCTCCAGGACGACTTTCCTGGGTTTTGACTTGGTTCCTGATGCAGACGTATCTGGAGAATTCTTGTTCGTGCCCTGAGCTCCCGAGATGCAGAGAAGAAGTGCTGCGCTGAGTTGCTCGGGAAGCAAGGACATAGACAGCGCCTTGTGTTTGGGAGTGAGCAGCTGCTGGTTTTTTGCAATTGACTTCGCTGTGCACTGAATGCCAGGGTGAGCTGTGCACTCCTCTACAACGAGTAGGGCAGCAGAAAACAGAGAGCACGGACGTCTGACAGCAGTTTGAAGCTGGCCTAGCAAAGAGCAGTGTTTTTGGAGTGTTCAGCAGATCCATGTTTCTGGGCAAGGGCGGGATGCGTGCACTGTGCTGACCAGCTTTCTTCCTGCGAGAGACGTTGGAAAAGCTTTTCGCCATGATGTAGTCCTATAGAGACGCAGACTCCGGCTCTCCTCAGCTGTCTGCAGGAAAGCGGCAGTTGCCGGCGTCTTTCTGCCGAAGCCGCGCTTTGCAGCCTACAAGTGCGGTTCACGTCAGCGGTGCACATAGTAGCCGCTTCTTCGCCTCCGGCAGCCGGCGAGAGCGGTTGGCTTCTGAGAGGCGAAGAACGAAACCGGCTTGTGTGCGCAGCCTTGGCACTGCTAGAGGACGGTGGCTGCAGCTGCCAGCCCTTTCAGTGCACCCCTGGGATGCTTCTGGCAAGTGCTCCAGGACGACTTTCCTGCGTTTTGACTTGGTCCTGATGCAGACGAATCTGGAGAATTCTTGTTCGTACCCTGAGCTTCCGAGATGCAGAGAACTCGAGGGCAGCTGCAGAAAAGAAGGGCTGTGCTGAGTTGCTCGGGAAGCAAGGACATAGCGCCTTGTGTTTGGGAGTGAGCAGCTGTTGGTTTTTTGGAATTGACTTCGCTGTGCACTGAATGCCAGGGTGAGCTGCGCACACTTCTACAACGAGCAGGGCAGCAGAAAACAGAGAGCACGGATGTCTGACAGCAGTTTGAAGCTTGCCTAGGAAAGAGTAGTGTTTTTGTAGTGTTCAGCAAATCCATGTTTCTGGGCAAGGGCGGCATGCGTGCACTGTGCTGGCAAGCTTTCTCCCTGCGAGACACGCTGGAAAAGCTTTTCGCTATGATGCAGTCCGCTAGAGACGCAGACTCCGGCTCTCCGCAGCTGTCCGCAGGAAAGCGGCGGTTGCCGGCGTCTTTCTGCCGAAGCCGCGCTTTGCAGCCTACAAGTGCGGTTCACGTCAGCGGTGCACCTGGTAGCCGCTTCTTCGCCTCCGGCAGCCTGGGAGAGCGGTTGGCTTCTGAGAGGCAAAGAACGAAACCGGCTTGTGTGCGCTGCCTTGGCACTGCTAGAGGACGGTGGCTGCAGCTGCCAGCCCTTTCAGTTCACCGCTGGCATGCTTCTGGCAGGTGCTCCAGGACGACTTTCCTGCGTTTTGACTTGGTCCTGATGCAGACGAATCTGGAGAATTCTTGTTCGTGCCCTGAGCTTCCGAGATGCACAGAAGGGCTGCGCTGAGTTGCTCGGGAAGCAAGGACATATACAGCGCCTTGTGTTTGGGAGTGAGCAGCTGCTGGTTTTTTGCAATTGACTTCGCTGTGCACTGAATGCCAGGGTGAGCTGTGCACTCCTCTACAACGAGTAGGGCAGCAGAAAACAGAGAGCACGGACGTCTGACAGCAGTTTGAAGCTTGCCTAGGAAAGAGCAGTGTTTTTGGAGTGTTCAGCAGATCCATGTTTCTGGGCAAGGGCGGGATGCGTGCACTGTGCTGACCAGCTTTCTTCCTGCGAGAGACGTTGGAAAAGCTTTTCGCCATGATGTAGTCCTATAGAGACGCAGACTCCGGCTCTCCTCAGCTGTCCCCAGGAAAGCGGCGGTTGCCGGCGTCTTTCTGCCGAAGCCGCGCTTTGCAGCCTACAAGTGCGGTTCACGTCAGCGGTGCACATAGTAGCCGCTTCTTCGCCTCCGGCAGCCGGTGAGAGCGGTTGGCTTCTGAGAGGCGAAGAACGAAACCGGCTTGTGTGCGCAGCCTTGGCACTGCTAGAGGACGGTGGCTGCAGCTGCCAGCCCTTTCAGTGCACCCCTGGGATGCTTCTGGCAAGTGCTCCAGGACGACTTTCCTGCGTTTTGACTTGGTCCTGATGCAGACGAATCTGGAGAATTCTTGTTCGTACCCTGAGCTTCCGAGATGCAGAGAACTCGAGGGCAGCTGCAGAAAAGAAGGGCTGTGCTGAGTTGCTCGGGAAGCAAGGACATAGACAGCGCCTTGTGTTTGGGAGTGAGCAGCTGTTGGTTTTTTGCAATTGACTTCGCTGTGCACTGAATGCCAGGGTGAGCTGAGCACACTTCTACAACGAGCAGGGCAGCAGAAAACAGAGAGCACGGATGTCTTACAGCAGTTTGAAGCTTGCCTAGGAAAGAGTAGTGTTTTTGGAGTGTTCAGCAAATCCATGTTTCTGGGCAAGGGCGGCATGCGTGCACTGTGCTGGCAAGCTTTCTCCCTGCGAGACACGCTGGAAAAGCTTTTCGCTATGATGCAGTCCGCTAGAGACGCAGACTCCGGCTCTCCGCAGCTGTCCGCAGGAAAGCGGCGGTTGCCGGCGTCTTTCTGCCGAAGCCGCGCTTTGCAGCCTACAAGTGCGGTTCACGTCAGCGGTGCACCTAGTAGCCGCTTCTTCGCCTCCGGCAGCCGGGGAGAGCGGTTGGCTTCTGAGAGGCGAAGAACGAAACCGGCTTGTGTGCGCTGCCTTGGCACTGCTAGAGGACGGTGGCTGCAGCTGCCAGCCCTTTCAGTGCACCCCTGGGATGCTTCTGGCAGGTGCTCCAGGACGACTTTCCTGGGTTTTGACTTGGTTCCTGATGCAGACGTATCTGGAGAATTCTTGTTCGTGCCCTGAGCTCCCGAGATGCAGAGAAGAAGTGCTGCGCTGAGTTGCTCGGGAAGCAAGGACATAGACAGCGCCTTGTGTTTGGGAGTGAGCAGCTGCTGGTTTTTTGCAATTGACTTCGCTGTGCACTGAATGCCAGGGTGAGCTGTGCACTCCTCTACAACGAGTAGGGCAGCAGAAAACAGAGAGCACGGACGTCTGACAGCAGTTTGAAGCTGGCCTAGCAAAGAGCAGTGTTTTTGGAGTGTTCAGCAGATCCATGTTTCTGGGCAAGGGCGGGATGCCTGCACTGTGCTGACCAGCTTTCTTCCTGCGAGAGACGTTGGAAAAGCTTTTCGCCATGATGTAGTCCTATAGAGACGCAGACTCCGGCTCTCCTCAGCTGTCCGCAGGAAAGCGGCGGTTGCCGGCGTCTTTCTGCCGAAGCCGCGCTTTGCAGCCTACAAGTGCGGTTCACGTCAGCGGTGCACATAGTAGCCGCTTCTTCGCCTCCGGCAGCCGGCGAGAGCGGTTGGCTTCTGAGAGGCGAAGAACGAAACCGGCTTGTGTGCGCTGCCTTGGCACTGCTAGAGGACGGTGGCTGCAGCTGCCAGCCCTTTCAGTGCACCGCTGGCATGCTTCTGGCAGGTGCTCCAGGACGACTTTCCTGCGTTTTGACTTGGTCCTGATGCAGACGAATCTGGAGAATTCTTGTTCGTGCCCTGAGCTTCCGAGATGCACAGAAGGGCTGCGCTGAGTTGCTCGGGAAGCAAGGACATAGACAGCGCCTTGTGTTTGGGAGTGAGCATCTGCTGCTGTTTTGCAGTTGACTTCGCTGTGCACTGAATGCCAGCGTGAGCTGAGCACACTTCTACAACGAGCAGAACACTACAAAACAGAGAGCACAGATGTCTGACGGCAGTTTGAAGCTTGCCTAGGAAAGAGCAGTGTTTTTGGAGTGTTCAGCAAATCCATGTTTCTGGGCAAGGGCGGGATGCGTGCACTGTGCTGGCAAGCTCTCTCCCTGCGAGACACGCTGGAAAAGCTTTTCGCTAAGATGCAGTCCGCTAGAGACGCAGACTTCGGCTCTCCGCAGCTGTCCGCAGGAAAGCGGCGGTTGCCGGCGTCTTTCTGCCGAAACCGCGCTTTGCAGCCTACAAGTGCGGTTCACGTCAGCGGTGCACCTAGTAGCCGCTTCTTCGCCTCCGGCAGCCGGCGAGAGCGGTTGGCTTCTGAGAGGCGAAGAACGAAACCGGCTTGTGTGCGCAGCCTTGGCACTGCTAGAGTACAGTGGCTGCAACTACCAGCCCTTTCAGTTCACCTCTGGGATGCTTCTGGCAAGTGCTCCAGGACGACTTTCCTGGGTTTTGACTTGGTTCCTGATGCAGACGTATCTGGAGAATTCTTGTTCGTGCCCTGAGCTCCCGAGATGCAGAGAAGAAGTGCTGCGCTGAGTTGCTCGGGAAGCAAGGACATAGACAGCGCCTTGTGTTTGGGAGTGAGCAGCTGCTGGTTTTTTGCAATTGACTTCGCTGTGCACTGAATGCCAGGGTGAGCTGTGCACTCCTCTACAACGAGTAGGGCAGCAGAAAACAGAGAGCACGGACGTCTGACAGCAGTTTGAAGCTGGCCTAGCAAAGAGCAGTGTTTTTGGAGTGTTCAGCAGATCCATGTTTCTGGGCAAGGGCGGGATGCGTGCACTGTGCTGACCAGCTTTCTTCCTGCGAGAGACGTTGGAAAAGCTTTTCGCCATGATGTAGTCCTATAGAGACGCAGACTCCGGCTCTCCTCAGCTGTCCGCAGGAAAGCGGCAGTTGCCGGCGTCTTTCCGCCGAAGCCGCGCTTTGCAGCCTACAAGTGCGGTTCACGTCAGCGGTGCACATAGTAGCCGCTTCTTCGCCTCCGGCAGCCGGCGAGAGCGGTTGGCTTCTGAGAGGCGAAGAACGAAACCGGCTTGTGTGCGCAGCCTTGGCACTGCTAGAGGACGGTGGCTGCAGCTGCCAGCCCTTTCAGTGCACCCCTGGGATGCTTCTGGCAAGTGCTCCAGGACGACTTTCCTGCGTTTTGACTTGGTCCTGATGCAGACGAATCTGGAGAATTCTTGTTCGTACCCTGAGCTTCCGAGATGCAGAGAACTCGAGGGCAGCTGCAGAAAAGAAGGGCTGTGCTGAGTTGCTCGGGAAGCAAGGACATAGACAGCGCCTTGTGTTTGGGAGTGAGCAGCTGTTGGTTTTTTGCAATTGACTTCGCTGTGCACTGAATGCCAGGGTGAGCTGAGCACACTTCTACTACGAGCAGGGCAGCAGAAAACAGAGAGCACGGATGTCTGACAGCAGTTTGAAGCTTGCCTAGGAAAGAGTAGTGTTTTTGTAGTGTTCAGCAAATCCATGTTTCTGGGCAAGGGCGGCATGCGTGCACTGTGCTGGCAAGCTTTCTCCCTGCGAGACACGCTGGAAAAGCTTTTCGCTATGATGCAGTCCGCTAGAGACGCAGACTCCGGCTCTCCGCAGCTGTCCGCAGGAAAGCGGCGGTTGCCGGCGTCTTTCTGCCGAAGCCGCGCTTTGCAGCCTACAAGTGCGGTTCACGTCAGCGGTGCACCTAGTAGCCGCTTCTTCGCCTCCGGCAGCCGGGGAGAGCGGTTGGCTTCTGAGAGGCGAAGAACGAAACCGGCTTGTGTGCGCTGCCTTGGCACTGCTAGAGGACGGTGGCTGCAGCTGCCAGCCCTTTCAGTGCACCCCTGGGATGCTTCTGGCAGGTGCTCCAGGACGACTTTCCTGGGTTTTGACTTGGTTCCTGATGCAGACGTATCTGGAGAATTCTTGTTCGTGCCCTGAGCTCCCGAGATGCAGAGAAGAAGTGCTGCGCTGAGTTGCTCGGGAAGCAAGGATATAGACAGCGCCTTGTGTTTGGGAGTGAGCAGCTGCTGGTTTTTTGCAATTGACTTCGCTGTGCACTGAATGCCAGGGTGAGCTGTGCACTCCTCTACAACGAGTAGGGCAGCAGAAAACAGAGAGCACGGACGTCTGACAGCAGTTTGAAGCTGGCCTAGCAAAGAGCAGTGTTTTTGGAGTGTTCAGCAGATCCATGTTTCTGGGCAAGGGCGGGATGCGTGCACTGTGCTGACCAGCTTTCTCCCTGCGAGAGACGTTGGAAAAGCTTTTCGCCATGATGTAGTCCTATAGAGACGCAGACTCCGGCTCTCCTCAGCTGTCCGCAGGAAAGCGGCGGTTGCCGGCGTCTTTCTGCCGAAGCCGCGCTTTGCAGCCTACAAGTGCGGTTCACGTCAGCGGTGCACATAGTAGCCGCTTCTTCGCCTCCGGCAGCCGGGGAGAGCGGTTGGCTTCTGAGAGGCGAAGAACGAAACCGGCTTGTGTGCGCAGCCTTGGCACTGCTAGAGGACGGTGGCTGCAGCTGCCAGCCCTTTCAGTGCACCCCTGGGATGCTTCTGGCAAGTGCTCCAGGACGACTTTCCTGCGTTTTGACTTGGTCCTGATGCAGACGAATCTGGAGAATTCTTGTTCGTACCCTGAGCTTCCGAGATGCAGAGAACTCGAGGGCAGCTGCAGAAAAGAAGGGCTGTGCTGAGTTGCTCGGGAAGCAAGGACATAGACAGCGCCTTGTGTTTGGGAGTGAGCAGCTGTTGGTTTTTTGGAATTGACTTCGCTGTGCACTGAATGCCAGGGTGAGCTGAGCACACTTCTACAACGAGCAGGGCAGCAGAAAACAGAGAGCACGGATGTCTGACAGCAGTTTGAAGCTTGCCTAGGAAAGAGTAGTGTTTTTGGAGTGTTCAGCAAATCCATGTTTCTGGGCAAGGGCGGCATGCGTGCACTGTGCTGGCAAGCTCTCTCCCGGCGAGACACGCTGGAAAAGCTTTTCGCTATGATGCAGTCCGCTAGAGACGCAGACTCCGGCTCTCCGCAGCTGTCCGCAGGAAAGCGGCGGTTGCCGGCGTCTTTCTGCCGAAGCCGCGCTTTGCAGCCTACAAGTGCGGTTCACGTCAGCGGTGCACCTAGTAGCCGCTTCTTCGCCTCCGGCAGCCGGGGAGAGCGGTTGGCTTCTGAGAGGCGAAGAACGAAACCGGCTTGTGTGCGCTGCCTTGGCACTGCTAGAGGACGGTGGCTGCAGCTGCCAGCCCTTTCAGTTCACCGCTGGCATGCTTCTGGCAGGTGCTCCAGGACGACTTTCCTGCGTTTTGACTTGGTCCTGATGCAGACGAATCTGGAGAATTCTTGTTCGTGCCCTGAGCTTCCGAGATGCACAGAAGGGCTGCGCTGAGTTGCTCGGGAAGCAAGGACATATACAGCGCCTTGTGTTTGGGAGTGAGCAGCTGCTGGTTTTTTGCAATTGACTTCGCTGTGCACTGAATGCCAGGGTGAGCTGTGCACTCCTCTACAACGAGTAGGGCAGCAGAAAACAGAGAGCACGGACGTCTGACAGCAGTTTGAAGCTGGCCTAGCAAAGAGCAGTGTTTTTGGAGTGTTCAGCAGATCCATGTTTCTGGGCAAGGGCGGGATGCGTGCACTGTGCTGACCAGCTTTCTTCCTGCGAGAGACGTTGGAAAAGCTTTTCGCCATGATGTAGTCCTATAGAGACGCAGACTCCGGCTCTCCTCAGCTGTCCCCAGGAAAGCGGCGGTTGCCGGCGTCTTTCTGCCGAAGCCGCGCTTTGCAGCCTACAAGTGCGGTTCACGTCAGCGGTGCACATAGTAGCCGCTTCTTCGCCTCCGGCAGCCGGTGAGAGCGGTTGGCTTCTGAGAGGCGAAGAACGAAACCGGCTTGTGTGCGCAGCCTTGGCACTGCTAGAGGACGGTGGCTGCAGCTGCCAGCCCTTTCAGTGCACCCCTGGGATGCTTCTGGCAAGTGCTCCAGGACGACTTTCCTGCGTTTTGACTTGGTCCTGATGCAGACGAATCTGGAGAATTCTTGTTCGTACCCTGAGCTTCCGAGATGCAGAGAACTCGAGGGCAGCTGCAGAAAAGAAGGGCTGTGCTGAGTTGCTCGGGAAGCAAGGACATAGACAGCGCCTTGTGTTTGGGAGTGAGCAGCTGTTGGTTTTTTGCAATTGACTTCGCTGTGCACTGAATGCCAGGGTGAGCTGAGCACACTTCTACAACGAGCAGGGCAGCAGAAAACAGAGAGCACGGATGTCTGACAGCAGTTTGAAGCTTGCCTAGGAAAGAGTAGTGTTTTTGGAGTGTTCAGCAAATCCATGTTTCTGGGCAAGGGCGGCATGCGTGCACTGTGCTGGCAAGCTTTCTCCCTGCGAGACACGCTGGAAAAGCTTTTCGCTATGATGCAGTCCGCTAGAGACGCAGACTCCGGCTCTCCGCAGCTGTCCGCAGGAAAGCGGCGGTTGCCGGCGTCTTTCTGCCGAAGCCGCGCTTTGCAGCCTACAAGTGCGGTTCACGTCAGCGGTGCACCTAGTAGCCGCTTCTTCGCCTCCGGCAGCCGGGGAGAGCGGTTGGCTTCTGAGAGGCGAAGAACGAAACCGGCTTGTGTGCGCTGCCTTGGCACTGCTAGAGGACGGTGGCTGCAGCTGCCAGCCCTTTCAGTGCACCCCTGGGATGCTTCTGGCAGGTGCTCCAGGACGACTTTCCTGGGTTTTGACTTGGTTCCTGATGCAGACGTATCTGGAGAATTCTTGTTCGTGCCCTGAGCTCCCGAGATGCAGAGAAGAAGTGCTGCGCTGAGTTGCTCGGGAAGCAAGGACATAGACAGCGCCTTGTGTTTGGGAGTGAGCAGCTGCTGGTTTTTTGCAATTGACTTCGCTGTGCACTGAATGCCAGGGTGAGCTGTGCACTCCTCTACAACGAGTAGGGCAGCAGAAAACAGAGAGCACGGACGTCTGACAGCAGTTTGAAGCTGGCCTAGCAAAGAGCAGTGTTTTTGGAGTGTTCAGCAGATCCATGTTTCTGGGCAAGGGCGGGATGCCTGCACTGTGCTGACCAGCTTTCTTCCTGCGAGAGACGTTGGAAAAGCTTTTCGCCATGATGTAGTCCTATAGAGACGCAGACTCCGGCTCTCCTCAGCTGTCCGCAGGAAAGCGGCGGTTGCCGGCGTCTTTCTGCCGAAGCCGCGCTTTGCAGCCTACAAGTGCGGTTCACGTCAGCGGTGCACATAGTAGCCGCTTCTTCGCCTCCGGCAGCCGGTGAGAGCGGTTGGCTTCTGAGAGGCGAAGAACGAAACCGGCTTGTGTGCGCTGCCTTGGCACTGCTAGAGGACGGTGGCTGCAGCTGCCAGCCCTTTCAGTGCACCGCTGGCATGCTTCTGGCAGGTGCTCCAGGACGACTTTCCTGCGTTTTGACTTGGTCCTGATGCAGACGAATCTGGAGAATTCTTGTTCGTGCCCTGAGCTTCCGAGATGCACAGAAGGGCTGCGCTGAGTTGCTCGGGAAGCAAGGACATAGACAGCGCCTTGTGTTTGGGAGTGAGCATCTGCTGCTGTTTTGCAGTTGACTTCGCTGTGCACTGAATGCCAGCGTGAGCTGAGCACACTTCTACAACGAGCAGAACACTACAAAACAGAGAGCACAGATGTCTGACGGCAGTTTGAAGCTTGCCTAGGAAAGAGCAGTGTTTTTGGAGTGTTCAGCAAATCCATGTTTCTGGGCAAGGGCGGGATGCGTGCACTGTGCTGGCAAGCTCTCTCCCTGCGAGACACGCTGGAAAAGCTTTTCGCTAAGATGCAGTCCGCTAGAGACGCAGACTCCGGCTCTCCGCAGCTGTCCGCAGGAAAGCGGCGGTTGCCGGCGTCTTTCTGCCGAAACCGCGCTTTGCAGCCTACAAGTGCGGTTCACGTCAGCGGTGCACCTAGTAGCCGCTTCTTCGCCTCCGGCAGCCGGCGAGAGCGGTTGGCTTCTGAGAGGCGAAGAACGAAACCGGCTTGTGTGCGCAGCCTTGGCACTGCTAGAGTACAGTGGCTGCAACTACCAGCCCTTTCAGTTCACCTCTGGGATGCTTCTGGCAAGTGCTCCAGGACGACTTTCCTGGGTTTTGACTTGGTTCCTGATGCAGACGTATCTGGAGAATTCTTGTTCGTGCCCTGAGCTCCCGAGATGCAGAGAAGAAGTGCTGCGCTGAGTTGCTCGGGAAGCAAGGACATAGACAGCGCCTTGTGTTTGGGAGTGAGCAGCTGTTGGTTTTTTGGAATTGACTTCGCTGTGCACTGAATGCCAGGGTGAGCTGAGCACACTTCTACAACGAGCAGGGCAGCAGAAAACAGAGAGCACGGATGTCTGACAGCAGTTTGAAGCTTGCCTAGGAAAGAGTAGTGTTTTTGGAGTGTTCAGCAAATCCATGTTTCTGGGCAAGGGCGGCATGCGTGCACTGTGCTGGCAAGCTCTCTCCCGGCGAGACACGCTGGAAAAGCTTTTCGCTATGATGCAGTCCGCTAGAGACGCAGACTCCGGCTCTCCTCAGCTGTCCGCAGGAAAGCGGCGGTTGCCGGCGTCTTTCTGCCGAAGCCGCGCTTTGCAGCCTACAAGTGCGGTTCACGTCAGCGGTGCACCTAGTAGCCGCTTCTTCGCCTCCGGCAGCCGGGGAGAGCGGTTGGCTTCTGAGAGGCGAAGAACGAAACCGGCTTGTGTGCGCTGCCTTGGCACTGCTAGAGGACGGTGGCTGCAGCTGCCAGCCCTTTCAGTTCACCGCTGGCATGCTTCTGGCAGGTGCTCCAGGACGACTTTCCTGCGTTTTGACTTGGTCCTGATGCAGACGAATCTGGAGAATTCTTGTTCGTGCCCTGAGCTTCCGAGATGCACAGAAGGGCTGCGCTGAGTTGCTCGGGAAGCAAGGACATATACAGCGCCTTGTGTTTGGGAGTGAGCAGCTGCTGGTTTTTTGCAATTGACTTCGCTGTGCACTGAATGCCAGGGTGAGCTGTGCACTCCTCTACAACGAGTAGGGCAGCAGAAAACAGAGAGCACGGACGTCTGACAGCAGTTTGAAGCTGGCCTAGCAAAGAGCAGTGTTTTTGGAGTGTTCAGCAGATCCATGTTTCTGGGCAAGGGCGGGATGCGTGCACTGTGCTGACCAGCTTTCTTCCTGCGAGAGACGTTGGAAAAGCTTTTCGCCATGATGTAGTCCTATAGAGACGCAGACTCCGGCTCTCCTCAGCTGTCCCCAGGAAAGCGGCGGTTGCCGGCGTCTTTCTGCCGAAGCCGCGCTTTGCAGCCTACAAGTGCGGTTCACGTCAGCGGTGCACATAGTAGCCGCTTCTTCGCCTCCGGCAGCCGGTGAGAGCGGTTGGCTTCTGAGAGGCGAAGAACGAAACCGGCTTGTGTGCGCAGCCTTGGCACTGCTAGAGGACGGTGGCTGCAGCTGCCAGCCCTTTCAGTGCACCCCTGGGATGCTTCTGGCAAGTGCTCCAGGACGACTTTCCTGCGTTTTGACTTGGTCCTGATGCAGACGAATCTGGAGAATTCTTGTTCGTACCCTGAGCTTCCGAGATGCAGAGAACTCGAGGGCAGCTGCAGAAAAGAAGGGCTGTGCTGAGTTGCTCGGGAAGCAAGGACATAGACAGCGCCTTGTGTTTGGGAGTGAGCAGCTGTTGGTTTTTTGCAATTGACTTCGCTGTGCACTGAATGCCAGGGTGAGCTGAGCACACTTCTACAACGAGCAGGGCAGCAGAAAACAGAGAGCACGGATGTCTGACAGCAGTTTGAAGCTTGCCTAGGAAAGAGTAGTGTTTTTGGAGTGTTCAGCAAATCCATGTTTCTGGGCAAGGGCGGCATGCGTGCACTGTGCTGGCAAGCTTTCTCCCTGCGAGACACGCTGGAAAAGCTTTTCGCTATGATGCAGTCCGCTAGAGACGCAGACTCCGGCTCTCCGCAGCTGTCCGCAGGAAAGCGGCGGTTGCCGGCGTCTTTCTGCCGAAGCCGCGCTTTGCAGCCTACAAGTGCGGTTCACGTCAGCGGTGCACCTAGTAGCCGCTTCTTCGCCTCCGGCAGCCGGGGAGAGCGGTTGGCTTCTGAGAGGCGAAGAACGAAACCGGCTTGTGTGCGCTGCCTTGGCACTGCTAGAGGACGGTGGCTGCAGCTGCCAGCCCTTTCAGTGCACCCCTGGGATGCTTCTGGCAGGTGCTCCAGGACGACTTTCCTGGGTTTTGACTTGGTTCCTGATGCAGACGTATCTGGAGAATTCTTGTTCGTGCCCTGAGCTCCCGAGATGCAGAGAAGAAGTGCTGCGCTGAGTTGCTCGGGAAGCAAGGACATAGACAGCGCCTTGTGTTTGGGAGTGAGCAGCTGCTGGTTTTTTGCAATTGACTTCGCTGTGCACTGAATGCCAGGGTGAGCTGTGCACTCCTCTACAACGAGTAGGGCAGCAGAAAACAGAGAGCACGGACGTCTGACAGCAGTTTGAAGCTGGCCTAGCAAAGAGCAGTGTTTTTGGAGTGTTCAGCAGATCCATGTTTCTGGGCAAGGGCGGGATGCCTGCACTGTGCTGACCAGCTTTCTTCCTGCGAGAGACGTTGGAAAAGCTTTTCGCCATGATGTAGTCCTATAGAGACGCAGACTCCGGCTCTCCTCAGCTGTCCGCAGGAAAGCGGCGGTTGCCGGCGTCTTTCTGCCGAAGCCGCGCTTTGCAGCCTACAAGTGCGGTTCACGTCAGCGGTGCACATAGTAGCCGCTTCTTCGCCTCCGGCAGCCGGCGAGAGCGGTTGGCTTCTGAGAGGCGAAGAACGAAACCGGCTTGTGTGCGCTGCCTTGGCACTGCTAGAGGACGGTGGCTGCAGCTGCCAGCCCTTTCAGTGCACCGCTGGCATGCTTCTGGCAGGTGCTCCAGGACGACTTTCCTGCGTTTTGACTTGGTCCTGATGCAGACGAATCTGGAGAATTCTTGTTCGTGCCCTGAGCTTCCGAGATGCACAGAAGGGCTGCGCTGAGTTGCTCGGGAAGCAAGGACATAGACAGCGCCTTGTGTTTGGGAGTGAGCATCTGCTGCTGTTTTGCAGTTGACTTCGCTGTGCACTGAATGCCAGCGTGAGCTGAGCACACTTCTACAACGAGCAGAACACTACAAAACAGAGAGCACAGATGTCTGACGGCAGTTTGAAGCTTGCCTAGGAAAGAGCAGTGTTTTTGGAGTGTTCAGCAAATCCATGTTTCTGGGCAAGGGCGGGATGCGTGCACTGTGCTGGCAAGCTCTCTCCCTGCGAGACACGCTGGAAAAGCTTTTCGCTAAGATGCAGTCCGCTAGAGACGCAGACTTCGGCTCTCCGCAGCTGTCCGCAGGAAAGCGGCGGTTGCCGGCGTCTTTCTGCCGAAACCGCGCTTTGCAGCCTACAAGTGCGGTTCACGTCAGCGGTGCACCTAGTAGCCGCTTCTTCGCCTCCGGCAGCCGGCGAGAGCGGTTGGCTTCTGAGAGGCGAAGAACGAAACCGGCTTGTGTGCGCAGCCTTGGCACTGCTAGAGTACAGTGGCTGCAACTACCAGCCCTTTCAGTTCACCTCTGGGATGCTTCTGGCAAGTGCTCCAGGACGACTTTCCTGGGTTTTGACTTGGTTCCTGATGCAGACGTATCTGGAGAATTCTTGTTCGTGCCCTGAGCTCCCGAGATGCAGAGAAGAAGTGCTGCGCTGAGTTGCTCGGGAAGCAAGGACATAGACAGCGCCTTGTGTTTGGGAGTGAGCAGCTGCTGGTTTTTTGCAATTGACTTCGCTGTGCACTGAATGCCAGGGTGAGCTGTGCACTCCTCTACAACGAGTAGGGCAGCAGAAAACAGAGAGCACGGACGTCTGACAGCAGTTTGAAGCTGGCCTAGCAAAGAGCAGTGTTTTTGGAGTGTTCAGCAGATCCATGTTTCTGGGCAAGGGCGGGATGCGTGCACTGTGCTGACCAGCTTTCTTCCTGCGAGAGACGTTGGAAAAGCTTTTCGCCATGATGTAGTCCTATAGAGACGCAGACTCCGGCTCTCCTCAGCTGTCCGCAGGAAAGCGGCAGTTGCCGGCGTCTTTCTGCCGAAGCCGCGCTTTGCAGCCTACAAGTGCGGTTCACGTCAGCGGTGCACATAGTAGCCGCTTCTTCGCCTCCGGCAGCCGGCGAGAGCGGTTGGCTTCTGAGAGGCGAAGAACGAAACCGGCTTGTGTGCGCAGCCTTGGCACTGCTAGAGGACGGTGGCTGCAGCTGCCAGCCCTTTCAGTGCACCCCTGGGATGCTTCTGGCAAGTGCTCCAGGACGACTTTCCTGCGTTTTGACTTGGTCCTGATGCAGACGAATCTGGAGAATTCTTGTTCGTACCCTGAGCTTCCGAGATGCAGAGAACTCGAGGGCAGCTGCAGAAAAGAAGGGCTGTGCTGAGTTGCTCGGGAAGCAAGGACATAGACAGCGCCTTGTGTTTGGGAGTGAGCAGCTGTTGGTTTTTTGCAATTGACTTCGCTGTGCACTGAATGCCAGGGTGAGCTGAGCACACTTCTACTACGAGCAGGGCAGCAGAAAACAGAGAGCACGGATGTCTGACAGCAGTTTGAAGCTTGCCTAGGAAAGAGTAGTGTTTTTGTAGTGTTCAGCAAATCCATGTTTCTGGGCAAGGGCGGCATGCGTGCACTGTGCTGGCAAGCTTTCTCCCTGCGAGACACGCTGGAAAAGCTTTTCGCTATGATGCAGTCCGCTAGAGACGCAGACTCCGGCTCTCCGCAGCTGTCCGCAGGAAAGCGGCGGTTGCCGGCGTCTTTCTGCCGAAGCCGCGCTTTGCAGCCTACAAGTGCGGTTCACGTCAGCGGTGCACCTAGTAGCCGCTTCTTCGCCTCCGGCAGCCGGGGAGAGCGGTTGGCTTCTGAGAGGCGAAGAACGAAACCGGCTTGTGTGCGCTGCCTTGGCACTGCTAGAGGACGGTGGCTGCAGCTGCCAGCCCTTTCAGTGCACCCCTGGGATGCTTCTGGCAGGTGCTCCAGGACGACTTTCCTGGGTTTTGACTTGGTTCCTGATGCAGACGTATCTGGAGAATTCTTGTTCGTGCCCTGAGCTCCCGAGATGCAGAGAAGAAGTGCTGCGCTGAGTTGCTCGGGAAGCAAGGACATAGACAGCGCCTTGTGTTTGGGAGTGAGCAGCTGCTGGTTTTTTGCAATTGACTTCGCTGTGCACTGAATGCCAGGGTGAGCTGTGCACTCCTCTACAACGAGTAGGGCAGCAGAAAACAGAGAGCACGGACGTCTGACAGCAGTTTGAAGCTGGCCTAGCAAAGAGCAGTGTTTTTGGAGTGTTCAGCAGATCCATGTTTCTGGGCAAGGGCGGGATGCGTGCACTGTGCTGACCAGCTTTCTTCCTGCGAGAGACGTTGGAAAAGCTTTTCGCCATGATGTAGTCCTATAGAGACGCAGACTCCGGCTCTCCTCAGCTGTCCGCAGGAAAGCGGCGGTTGCCGGCGTCTTTCTGCCGAAGCCGCGCTTTGCAGCCTACAAGTGCGGTTCACGTCAGCGGTGCACATAGTAGCCGCTTCTTCGCCTCCGGCAGCCGGCGAGAGCGGTTGGCTTCTGAGAGGCGAAGAACGAAACCGGCTTGTGTGCGCTGCCTTGGCACTGCTAGAGGACGGTGGCTGCAGCTGCCAGCCCTTTCAGTTCACCGCTGGCATGCTTCTGGCAGGTGCTCCAGGACGACTTTCCTGCGTTTTGACTTCGTCCTGATGCAGACGAATCTGGAGAATTCTTGTTCGTGCCCTGAGCTTCCGAGATGCACAGAAGGGCTGCGCTGAGTTGCTCGGGAAGCAAGGACATAGACAGCGCCTTGTGTTTGGGAGTGAGCATCTGCTGCTGTTTTGCAGTTGACTTCGCTGTGCACTGAATGCCAGCGTGAGCTGAGCACACTTCTACAACGAGCAGAACACTACAAAACAGAGAGCACAGATGTCTGACGGCAGTTTAAAGCTTGCCTAGGAAAGAGCAGTGTTTTTGGAGTGTTCAGCAAATCCATGTTTCTGGGCAAGGGCGGGATGCGTGCACTGTGCTGGCAAGCTCTCTCCCTGCGAGACACGCTGGAAAAGCTTTTCGCTATGATGCAGTCCGCTAGAGACGCAGACTTCGGCTCTCCGCAGCTGTCCGCAGGAAAGCGGCGGTTGCCGGCGTCTTTCTGCCGAAACCGCGCTTTGCAGCCTACAAGTGCGGTTCACGTCAGCGGTGCACCTAGTAGCCGCTTCTTCGCCTCCGGCAGCCGGCGAGAACGGTTGGCTTCTGAGAGGCGAAGAACGAAACCGGCTTGTGTGCGCAGCCTTGGCACTGCTAGAGTACAGTGGCTGCAACTGCCAGCCCTTTCAGTTCACCTCTGGGATGCTTCTGGCAAGTGCTCCAGGACGACTTTCCTGGGTTTTGACTTGGTTCCTGATGCAGACGTATCTGGAGAATTCTTGTTCGTGCCCTGAGCTCCCGAGATGCAGAGAAGAAGTGCTGCGCTGAGTTGCTCGGGAAGCAAGGACATAGACAGCGCCTTGTGTTTGGGAGTGAGCAGCTGCTGGTTTTTTGCAATTGACTTCGCTGTGCACTGAATGCCAGGGTGAGCTGTGCACTCCTCTACAACGAGTAGGGCAGCAGAAAACAGAGAGCACGGACGTCTGACAGCAGTTTGAAGCTGGCCTAGCAAAGAGCAGTGTTTTTGGAGTGTTCAGCAGATCCATGTTTCTGGGCAAGGGCGGGATGCGTGCACTGTGCTGACCAGCTTTCTTCCTGCGAGAGACGTTGGAAAAGCTTTTCGCCATGATGTAGTCCTATAGAGACGCAGACTCCGGCTCTCCTCAGCTGTCCGCAGGAAAGCGGCAGTTGCCGGCGTCTTTCTGCCGAAGCCGCGCTTTGCAGCCTACAAGTGCGGTTCACGTCAGCGGTGCACATAGTAGCCGCTTCTTCGCCTCCGGCAGCCGGGGAGAGCGGTTGGCTTCTGAGAGGCGAAGAACGAAACCGGCTTGTGTGCGCAGCCTTGGCACTGCTAGAGGACGGTGGCTGCAGCTGCCAGCCCTTTCAGTGCACCCCTGGGATGCTTCTGGCAAGTGCTCCAGGACGACTTTCCTGCGTTTTGACTTGGTCCTGATGCAGACGAATCTGGAGAATTCTTGTTCGTACCCTGAGCTTCCGAGATGCAGAGAACTCGAGGGCAGCTGCAGAAAAGAAGGGCTGTGCTGAGTTGCTCGGGAAGCAAGGACATAGACAGCGCCTTGTGTTTGGGAGTGAGCAGCTGTTGGTTTTTTGCAATTGACTTCGCTGTGCACTGAATGCCAGGGTGAGCTGAGCACACTTCTACTACGAGCAGGGCAGCAGAAAACAGAGAGCACGGATGTCTGACAGCAGTTTGAAGCTTGCCTAGGAAAGAGTAGTGTTTTTGTAGTGTTCAGCAAATCCATGTTTCTGGGCAAGGGCGGCATGCGTGCACTGTGCTGGCAAGCTTTCTCCCTGCGAGACACGCTGGAAAAGCTTTTCGCTATGATGCAGTCCGCTAGAGACGCAGACTCCGGCTCTCCGCAGCTGTCCGCAGGAAAGCGGCGGTTGCCGGCGTCTTTCTGCCGAAGCCGCGCTTTGCAGCCTACAAGTGCGGTTCACGTCAGCGGTGCACCTAGTAGCCGCTTCTTCGCCTCCGGCAGCCGGGGAGAGCGGTTGGCTTCTGAGAGGCGAAGAACGAAACCGGCTTGTGTGCGCAGCCTTGGCACTGCTAGAGTACAGTGGCTGCAGCTGCCAGCCCTTTCAGTGCACCCCTGGGATGCTTCTGGCAGGTGCTCCAGGACGACTTTCCTGGGTTTTGACTTGGTTCCTGATGCAGACGTATCTGGAGAATTCTTGTTCGTGCCCTGAGCTCCCGAGATGCAGAGAAGATGTGCTGCGCTGAGTTGCTCGGGAAGCAAGGACATAGACAGCGCCTTGTGTTTGGGAGTGAGCAGCTGCTGGTTTTTTGCAATTGACTTCGCTGTGCACTGAATGCCAGGGTGAGCTGTGCACTCCTCTACAACGAGTAGGGCAGCAGAAAACAGAGAGCACGGACGTCTGACAGCAGTTTGAAGCTGGCCTAGCAAAGAGCAGTGTTTTTGGAGTGTTCAGCAGATCCATGTTTCTGGGCAAGGGCGGGATGCGTGCACTGTGCTGACCAGCTTTCTTCCTGCGAGAGACGTTGGAAAAGCTTTTCGCCATGATGTAGTCCTATAGAGACGCAGACTCCGGCTCTCCTCAGCTGTCCGCAGGAAAGCGGCGGTTGCCGGCGTCTTTCTGCCGAAGCCGCGCTTTGCAGCCTACAAGTGCGGTTCACGTCAGCGGTGCACATAGTAGCCGCTTCTTCGCCTCCGGCAGCCGGCGAGAGCGGTTGGCTTCTGAGAGGCGAAGAACGAAACCGGCTTGTGTGCGCTGCCTTGGCACTGCTAGAGGACGGTGGCTGCAGCTGCCAGCCCTTTCAGTTCACCGCTGGCATGCTTCTGGCAGGTGCTCCAGGACGACTTTCCTGCGTTTTGACTTGGTCCTGATGCAGACGAATCTGGAGAATTCTTGTTCGTGCCCTGAGCTTCCGAGATGCACAGAAGGGCTGCGCTGAGTTGCTCGGGAAGCAAGGACATAGACAGCGCCTTGTGTTTGGGAGTGAGCATCTGCTGCTGTTTTGCAGTTGACTTCGCTGTGCACTGAATGCCAGCGTGAGCTGAGCACACTTCTACAACGAGCAGAACACTACAAAACAGAGAGCACAGATGTCTGACGGCAGTTTAAAGCTTGCCTAGGAAAGAGCAGTGTTTTTGGAGTGTTCAGCAAATCCATGTTTCTGGGCAAGGGCGGGATGCGTGCACTGTGCTGGCAAGCTCTCTCCCTGCGAGACACGCTGGAAAAGCTTTTCGCTATGATGCAGTCCGCTAGAGACGCAGACTTCGGCTCTCCGCAGCTGTCCGCAGGAAAGCGGCGGTTGCCGGCGTCTTTCTGCCGAAACCGCGCTTTGCAGCCTACAAGTGCGGTTCACGTCAGCGGTGCACCTAGTAGCCGCTTCTTCGCCTCCGGCAGCCGGCGAGAGCGGTTGGCTTCTGAGAGGCGAAGAACGAAACCGGCTTGTGTGCGCAGCCTTGGCACTGCTAGAGTACAGTGGCTGCAACTACCAGCCCTTTCAGTTCACCTCTGGGATGCTTCTGGCAAGTGCTCCAGGACGACTTTCCTGGGTTTTGACTTGGTTCCTGATGCAGACGTATCTGGAGAATTCTTGTTCGTGCCCTGAGCTCCCGAGATGCAGAGAAGAAGTGCTGCGCTGAGTTGCTCGGGAAGCAAGGACATAGACAGCGCCTTGTGTTTGGGAGTGAGCAGCTGCTGGTTTTTTGCAATTGACTTCGCTGTGCACTGAATGCCAGGGTGAGCTGTGCACTCCTCTACAACGAGTAGGGCAGCAGAAAACAGAGAGCACGGACGTCTGACAGCAGTTTGAAGCTGGCCTAGCAAAGAGCAGTGTTTTTGGAGTGTTCAGCAGATCCATGTTTCTGGGCAAGGGCGGGATGCGTGCACTGTGCTGACCAGCTTTCTTCCTGCGAGAGACGTTGGAAAAGCTTTTCGCCATGATGTAGTCCTATAGAGACGCAGACTCCGGCTCTCCTCAGCTGTCCGCAGGAAAGCGGCAGTTGCCGGCGTCTTTCTGCCGAAGCCGCGCTTTGCAGCCTACAAGTGCGGTTCACGTCAGCGGTGCACATAGTAGCCGCTTCTTCGCCTCCGGCAGCCGGCGAGAGCGGTTGGCTTCTGAGAGGCGAAGAACGAAACCGGCTTGTGTGCGCAGCCTTGGCACTGCTAGAGGACGGTGGCTGCAGCTGCCAGCCCTTTCAGTGCACCCCTGGGATGCTTCTGGCAAGTGCTCCAGGACGACTTTCCTCCGTTTTGACTTGGTCCTGATGCAGACGAATCTGGAGAATTCTTGTTCGTACCCTGAGCTTCCGAGATGCAGAGAACTCGAGGGCAGCTGCAGAAAAGAAGGGCTGTGCTGAATTGCTCGGGAAGCAAGGACATAGACAGCGCCTTGTGTTTGGGAGTGAGAAGCTGCTGGTTTTTTACAGTTGACTTCGCTGTGCACTGAATGCCAGGTGGAGCTGTGCACTCTTCTACAGCGAGCAGGGCAGCAGAAAACAGAGAGCACAGATGTGTGACAGCAGTTTGAAGCTTGCCTAGGAAAGAGCAGTGTTTTTGGAGTGTTCAGCAAATATATGTTTCTGGGCAAGGGCGGCATGCGTGCACTGTGCTGGCAAGCTTTCTCCCTGCGAGACACGCTGGAAAAGCTTTTCGCTATGATGCAGTCCGCTAGAGACGCAGACTCCGGCTCTCCGCAGCTGTCCGCAGGAAAGCGGCGGTTGCCGGCGTCTTTCTGCCGAAGCCGCGCTTTGCAGCCTACAAGTGCGGTTCACGTCAGCGGTGCACCTAGTAGCCGCTTCTTCGCCTCCGGCAGCCGGGGAGAGCGGTTGGCTTCTGAGAGGCGAAGAACGAAACCGGCTTGTGTGCGCAGCCTTGGCACTGCTAGAGTACAGTGGCTGCAGCTGCCAGCCCTTTCAGTGCACCCCTGGGATGCTTCTGGCAGGTGCTCCAGGACGACTTTCCTGGGTTTTGACTTGGTTCCTGATGCAGACGTATCTGGAGAATTCTTGTTCGTGCCCTGAGCTCCCGAGATGCAGAGAAGATGTGCTGCGCTGAGTTGCTCGGGAAGCAAGGACATAGACAGCGCCTTGTGTTTGGGAGTGAGCAGCTGCTGGTTTTTTGCAATTGACTTCGCTGTGCACTGAATGCCAGGGTGAGCTGTGCACTCCTCTACAACGAGTAGGGCAGCAGAAAACAGAGAGCACGGACGTCTGACAGCAGTTTGAAGCTGGCCTAGCAAAGAGCAGTGTTTTTGGAGTGTTCAGCAGATCCATGTTTCTGGGCAAGGGCGGGATGCGTGCACTGTGCTGACCAGCTTTCTTCCTGCGAGAGACGTTGGAAAAGCTTTTCGCCATGATGTAGTCCTATAGAGACGCAGACTCCGGCTCTCCTCAGCTGTCCGCAGGAAAGCGGCGGTTGCCGGCGTCTTTCTGCCGAAGCCGCGCTTTGCAGCCTACAAGTGCGGTTCACGTCAGCGGTGCACATAGTAGCCGCTTCTTCGCCTCCGGCAGCCGGCGAGAGCGGTTGGCTTCTGAGAGGCGAAGAACGAAACCGGCTTGTGTGCGCTGCCTTGGCACTGCTAGAGGACGGTGGCTGCAGCTGCCAGCCCTTTCAGTTCACCGCTGGCATGCTTCTGGCAGGTGCTCCAGGACGACTTTCCTGCGTTTTGACTTCGTCCTGATGCAGACGAATCTGGAGAATTCTTGTTCGTGCCCTGAGCTTCCGAGATGCACAGAAGGGCTGCGCTGAGTTGCTCGGGAAGCAAGGACATAGACAGCGCCTTGTGTTTGGGAGTGAGCATCTGCTGCTGTTTTGCAGTTGACTTCGCTGTGCACTGAATGCCAGCGTGAGCTGAGCACACTTCTACAACGAGCAGAACACTACAAAACAGAGAGCACAGATGTCTGACGGCAGTTTAAAGCTTGCCTAGGAAAGAGCAGTGTTTTTGGAGTGTTCAGCAAATCCATGTTTCTGGGCAAGGGCGGGATGCGTGCACTGTGCTGGCAAGCTCTCTCCCTGCGAGACACGCTGGAAAAGCTTTTCGCTATGATGCAGTCCGCTAGAGACGCAGACTTCGGCTCTCCGCAGCTGTCCGCAGGAAAGCGGCGGTTGCCGGCGTCTTTCTGCCGAAACCGCGCTTTGCAGCCTACAAGTGCGGTTCACGTCAGCGGTGCACCTAGTAGCCGCTTCTTCGCCTCCGGCAGCCGGCGAGAGCGGTTGGCTTCTGAGAGGCGAAGAACGAAACCGGCTTGTGTGCGCAGCCTTGGCACTGCTAGAGTACAGTGGCTGCAACTACCAGCCCTTTCAGTTCACCTCTGGGATGCTTCTGGCAAGTGCTCCAGGACGACTTTCCTGGGTTTTGACTTGGTTCCTGATGCAGACGTATCTGGAGAATTCTTGTTCGTGCCCTGAGCTCCCGAGATGCAGAGAAGAAGTGCTGCGCTGAGTTGCTCGGGAAGCAAGGACATAGACAGCGCCTTGTGTTTGGGAGTGAGCAGCTGCTGGTTTTTTGCAATTGACTTCGCTGTGCACTGAATGCCAGGGTGAGCTGTGCACTCCTCTACAACGAGTAGGGCAGCAGAAAACAGAGAGCACGGACGTCTGACAGCAGTTTGAAGCTGGCCTAGCAAAGAGCAGTGTTTTTGGAGTGTTCAGCAGATCCATGTTTCTGGGCAAGGGCGGGATGCGTGCACTGTGCTGACCAGCTTTCTTCCTGCGAGAGACGTTGGAAAAGCTTTTCGCCATGATGTAGTCCTATAGAGACGCAGACTCCGGCTCTCCTCAGCTGTCCGCAGGAAAGCGGCAGTTGCCGGCGTCTTTCTGCCGAAGCCGCGCTTTGCAGCCTACAAGTGCGGTTCACGTCAGCGGTGCACATAGTAGCCGCTTCTTCGCCTCCGGCAGCCGGCGAGAGCGGTTGGCTTCTGAGAGGCGAAGAACGAAACCGGCTTGTGTGCGCAGCCTTGGCACTGCTAGAGGACGGTGGCTGCAGCTGCCAGCCCTTTCAGTGCACCCCTGGGATGCTTCTGGCAAGTGCTCCAGGACGACTTTCCTCCGTTTTGACTTGGTCCTGATGCAGACGAATCTGGAGAATTCTTGTTCGTACCCTGAGCTTCCGAGATGCAGAGAACTCGAGGGCAGCTGCAGAAAAGAAGGGCTGTGCTGAATTGCTCGGGAAGCAAGGACATAGACAGCGCCTTGTGTTTGGGAGTGAGAAGCTGCTGGTTTTTTACAGTTGACTTCGCTGTGCACTGAATGCCAGGTGGAGCTGTGCACTCTTCTACAGCGAGCAGGGCAGCAGAAAACAGAGAGCACAGATGTGTGACAGCAGTTTGAAGCTTGCCTAGGAAAGAGCAGTGTTTTTGGAGTGTTCAGCAAATATATGTTTCTGGGCAAGGGCGGGATGCGTGCACTGTGCTGCCAAGCTTTCTCCCTGCGAGACACGCTGGAAAAGCTTTTCGCTATGATGCAGTCCGCTAGAGACGCCGACTTCGGCTCTCCGCAGCTGTCCGCAGGAAAGCGGCGGTTGCCGGCTTCTTTCTGCCGAAGCCGCGCTTTGCAGCCTACAAGTGCGGTTCACGTCAGCGGTGCACCTAGTAGCCGCTTCTTCGCCTCCGGCAGCCGGGGAGAGCGGTTGGCTTCTGAGAGGCGAAGAACGAAACCGGCTTGTGTGCGCAGCCTTGGCACTGCTAGAGGACGGTGGCTGACGCTGCCAGCCCTTTCAATTCACCGCTGGCATGCGTCTGGCAGGTGCTCCAGGACGACTTTCCTGCGTTTTGACATGGTCCTGATGCAGACGGATCTGGAGAATTCTTGTTCGTGCCCTGAGCTTCCGAGTGGCAGAGAACTCGATGGCAGCTGCAGAAAAGAAGGGCTGTGCCAAATTGCTTGGGAAGCAAGGACATAGACAGCGCCTTGTGTTTGGGAGTGAGCAGCTGCTGGGTTTTTGCAGTTGACTTCGCTGTGCACTGAATGCCAGGTGGAGCTGTGCACTCTTCTACAACGAGCAGGACACCACAAAACAGAGAGCACAGATGTGTGACAGCAGTTTGAAGCTTGCATAGGAAAGAGTAGTGTTTTTGGAGGGTTCAGCAAATATATGTTTCTGGGCAAGGGCGGGATGCGTGCACTGCGCTGGCAAGCTTTCTCCCTGCGAGACACGCTGGAAAAGCTTTTCGCTATGATGCAGTCCGCTAGAGACGCAGACTCCGGCTCTGAGCAGCTGTCCGCAGGAAAGCGGCGGTTGCCGGCGTCTTTCTGCCAAAGCCGCGCTTTGCAGCCGACAAGTGCGGTTCACGTCAGCGGTGCACCTAGTAGCCGCTTCTTCGCCTCCAGCAGCAGGTGAGAGCGGTTGGCTTCTGAGAGGCGAAGAACAAAAACCGGCTTGTGTGCGCTGCCTTGGCACTGCTAGAGGACGGTGGCTGCAGCTGCCAGCCCTTTCAGTGCACCCCTGGGATGCTTCTGGCAGGTGCTCCAGGACGACTTTCCTGGGTTTTGACTTGGTTCCTGATGCAGACGTATCTGGAGAATTCTTGTTCGTGCCCTGAGCTCCCGAGATGCAGAGAAGAAGTGCTGCGCTGAGTTGCTCGGGAAGCAAGGACATAGACAGCGCCTTGTGTTTGGGAGTGAGCAGCTGCTGGTTTTTTGCAATTGACTTCGCTGTGCACTGAATGCCAGGGTGAGCTGTGCACTCCTCTACAACGAGTAGGGCAGCAGAAAACAGAGAGCACGGACGTCTGACAGCAGTTTGAAGCTGGCCTAGCAAAGAGCAGTGTTTTTGGAGTGTTCAGCAGATCCATGTTTCTGGGCAAGGGCGGGATGCGTGCACTGTGCTGACCAGCTTTCTTCCTGCGAGAGACGTTGGAAAAGCTTTTCGCCATGATGTAGTCCTATAGAGACGCAGACTCCGGCTCTCCTCAGCTGTCCGCAGGAAAGCGGCGGTTGCCGGCGTCTTTCTGCCGAAGCCGCGCTTTGCAGCCTACAAGTGCGGTTCACGTCAGCGGTGCACATAGTAGCCGCTTCTTCGCCTCCGGCAGCCGGCGAGAGCGGTTGGCTTCTGAGAGGCGAAGAACGAAACCGGCTTGTGTGCGCTGCCTTGGCACTGCTAGAGGACGGTGGCTGCAGCTGCCAGCCCTTTCAGTTCACCGCTGGCATGCTTCTGGCAGGTGCTCCAGGACGACTTTCCTGCGTTTTGACTTGGTCCTGATGCAGACGAATCTGGAGAATTCTTGTTCGTGCCCTGAGCTTCCGAGATGCACAGAAGGGCTGCGCTGAGTTGCTCGGGAAGCAAGGACATAGACAGCGCCTTGTGTTTGGGAGTGAGCATCTGCTGCTGTTTTGCAGTTGACTTCGCTGTGCACTGAATGCCAGCGTGAGCTGAGCACACTTCTACAACGAGCAGAACACTACAAAACAGAGAGCACAGATGTCTGACGGCAGTTTAAAGCTTGCCTAGGAAAGAGCAGTGTTTTTGGAGTGTTCAGCAAATCCATGTTTCTGGGCAAGGGCGGGATGCGTGCACTGTGCTGGCAAGCTCTCTCCCTGCGAGACACGCTGGAAAAGCTTTTCGCTATGATGCAGTCCGCTAGAGACGCAGACTTCGGCTCTCCGCAGCTGTCCGCAGGAAAGCGGCGGTTGCCGGCGTCTTTCTGCCGAAGACGCGCTTTGCAGCCTACAAGTGCGGTTCACGTCAGCGGTGCACCTAGTAGCCGCTTCTTCGCCTCCGGCAGGCGGCGAGAGCGGTTGGCTTCTGAGAGGCGAAGAACGAAACCGGCTTGTGTGCGCAGCCTTGGCACTGCTAGAGTACAGTGGCTGCAACTACCAGCCCTTTCAGTTCACCTCTGGGATGCTTCTGGCAAGTGCTCCAGGACGACTTTCCTGGGTTTTGTCTTGGTTCCTGATGCAGACGTATCTGGAGAATTCTTGTTCGTGCCCTGAGCTCCCGAGATGCAGAGAAGAAGTGCTGCGCTGAGTTGCTCGGGAAGCAAGGACATAGACAGCGCCTTGTGTTTGGGAGTGAGCAGCTGCTGGTTTTTTGCAATTGACTTCGCTGTGCACTGAATGCCAGGGTGAGCTGTGCACTCCTCTACAACGAGTAGGGCAGCAGAAAACAGAGAGCACGGACGTCTGACAGCAGTTTGAAGCTGGCCTAGCAAAGAGCAGTGTTTTTGGAGTGTTCAGCAGATCCATGTTTCTGGGCAAGGGCGGGATGCGTGCACTGTGCTGACCAGCTTTCTTCCTGCGAGAGACGTTGGAAAAGCTTTTCGCCATGATGTAGTCCTATAGAGACGCAGACTCCGGCTCTCCTCAGCTGTCCGCAGGAAAGCGGCAGTTGCCGGCGTCTTTCTGCCGAAGCCGCGCTTTGCAGCCTACAAGTGCGGTTCACGTCAGCGGTGCACATAGTAGCCGCTTCTTCGCCTCCGGCAGCCGGCGAGAGCGGTTGGCTTCTGAGAGGCGAAGAACGAAACCGGCTTGTGTGCGCAGCCTTGGCACTGCTAGAGGACGGTGGCTGCAGCTGCCAGCCCTTTCAGTGCACCCCTGGGATGCTTCTGGCAAGTGCTCCAGGACGACTTTCCTGCGTTTTGACTTGGTCCTGATGCAGACGAATCTGGAGAATTCTTGTTCGTACCCTGAGCTTCCGAGATGCAGAGAACTCGAGGGCAGCTGCAGAAAAGAAGGGCTGTGCTGAGTTGCTCGGGAAGCAAGGACATAGACAGCGCCTTGTGTTTGGGAGTGAGCAGCTGTTGGTTTTTTGCAATTGACTTCGCTGTGCACTGAATGCCAGGGTGAGCTGAGCACACTTCTACTACGAGCAGGGCAGCAGAAAACAGAGAGCACGGATGTCTGACAGCAGTTTGAAGCTTGCCTAGGAAAGAGTAGTGTTTTTGTAGTGTTCAGCAAATCCATGTTTCTGGGCAAGGGCGGCATGCGTGCACTGTGCTGGCAAGCTTTCTCCCTGCGAGACACGCTGGAAAAGCTTTTCGCTATGATGCAGTCCGCTAGAGACGCAGACTCCGGCTCTCCGCAGCTGTCCGCAGGAAAGCGGCGGTTGCCGGCGTCTTTCTGCCGAAGCCGCGCTTTGCAGCCTACAAGTGCGGTTCACGTCAGCGGTGCACCTAGTAGCCGCTTCTTCGCCTCCGGCAGCCGGGGAGAGCGGTTGGCTTCTGAGAGGCGAAGAACGAAACCGGCTTGTGTGCGCTGCCTTGGCACTGCTAGAGGACGGTGGCTGCAGCTGCCAGCCCTTTCAGTGCACCCCTGGGATGCTTCTGGCAGGTGCTCCAGGACGACTTTCCTGGGTTTTGACTTGGTTCCTGATGCAGACGTATCTGGAGAATTCTTGTTCGTGCCCTGAGCTCCCGAGATGCAGAGAAGAAGTGCTGCGCTGAGTTGCTCGGGAAGCAAGGACATAGACAGCGCCTTGTGTTTGGGAGTGAGCAGCTGCTGGTTTTTTGCAATTGACTTCGCTGTGCACTGAATGCCAGGGTGAGCTGTGCACTCCTCTACAACGAGTAGGGCAGCAGAAAACAGAGAGCACGGACGTCTGACAGCAGTTTGAAGCTGGCCTAGCAAAGAGCAGTGTTTTTGGAGTGTTCAGCAGATCCATGTTTCTGGGCAAGGGCGGGATGCGTGCACTGTGCTGACCAGCTTTCTTCCTGCGAGAGACGTTGGAAAAGCTTTTCGCCATGATGTAGTCCTATAGAGACGCAGACTCCGGCTCTCCTCAGCTGTCCGCAGGAAAGCGGCGGTTGCCGGCGTCTTTCTGCCGAAGCCGCGCTTTGCAGCCTACAAGTGCGGTTCACGTCAGCGGTGCACATAGTAGCCGCTTCTTCGCCTCCGGCAGCCGGCGAGAGCGGTTGGCTTCTGAGAGGCGAAGAACGAAACCGGCTTGTGTGCGCTGCCTTGGCACTGCTAGAGGACGGTGGCTGCAGCTGCCAGCCCTTTCAGTTCACCGCTGGCATGCTTCTGGCAGGTGCTCCAGGACGACTTTCCTGCGTTTTGACTTGGTCCTGATGCAGACGAATCTGGAGAATTCTTGTTCGTGCCCTGAGCTTCCGAGATGCACAGAAGGGCTGCGCTGAGTTGCTCGGGAAGCAAGGACATAGACAGCGCCTTGTGTTTGGGAGTGAGCATCTGCTGCTGTTTTGCAGTTGACTTCGCTGTGCACTGAATGCCAGCGTGAGCTGAGCACACTTCTACAACGAGCAGAACACTACAAAACAGAGAGCACAGATGTCTGACGGCAGTTTAAAGCTTGCCTAGGAAAGAGCAGTGTTTTTGGAGTGTTCAGCAAATCCATGTTTCTGGGCAAGGGCGGGATGCGTGCACTGTGCTGGCAAGCTCTCTCCCTGCGAGACACGCTGGAAAAGCTTTTCGCTATGATGCAGTCCGCTAGAGACGCAGACTTCGGCTCTCCGCAGCTGTCCGCAGGAAAGCGGCGGTTGCCGGCGTCTTTCTGCCGAAACCGCGCTTTGCAGCCTACAAGTGCGGTTCACGTCAGCGGTGCACCTAGTAGCCGCTTCTTCGCCTCCGGCAGCCGGCGAGAGCGGTTGGCTTCTGAGAGGCGAAGAACGAAACTGGCTTGTGTGCGCAGCCTTGGCACTGCTAGAGGACGGTGGCTGCAGCTGCCAGCCCTTTCAGTGCACCCCTGGGATGCTTCTGGCAAGTGCTCCAGGACGACTTTCCTCCGTTTTGACTTGGTCCTGATGCAGACGAATCTGGAGAATTCTTGTTCGTACCCTGAGCTTCCGAGATGCAGAGAACTCGAGGGCAGCTGCAGAAAAGAAGGGCTGTGCTGAATTGCTCGGGAAGCAAGGACATAGACAGCGCCTTGTGTTTGGGAGTGAGAAGCTGCTGGTTTTTTACAGTTGACTTCGCTGTGCACTGAATGCCAGGTGGAGCTGTGCACTCTTCTACAGCGAGCAGGGCAGCAGAAAACAGAGAGCACAGATGTGTGACAGCAGTTTGAAGCTTGCCTAGGAAAGAGCAGTGTTTTTGGAGTGTTCAGCAAATATATGTTTCTGGGCAAGGGCGGGATGCGTGCACTGTGCTGCCAAGCTTTCTCCCTGCGAGACACGCTGGAAAAGCTTTTCGCTATGATGCAGTCCGCTAGAGACGCCGACTTCGGCTCTCCGCAGCTGTCCGCAGGAAAGCGGCGGTTGCCGGCTTCTTTCTGCCGAAGCCGCGCTTTGCAGCCTACAAGTGCGGTTCACGTCAGCGGTGCACCTAGTAGCCGCTTCTTCGCCTCCGGCAGCCGGGGAGAGCGGTTGGCTTCTGAGAGGCGAAGAACGAAACCGGCTTGTGTGCGCAGCCTTGGCACTGCTAGAGGACGGTGGCTGACGCTGCCAGCCCTTTCAATTCACCGCTGGCATGCGTCTGGCAGGTGCCCCAGGACGACTTTCCTGCGTTTTGACATGGTCCTGATGCAGACGGATCTGGAGAATTCTTGTTCGTGCCCTGAGCTTCCGAGTGGCAGAGAACTCGATGGCAGCTGCAGAAAAGAAGGGCTGTGCCAAATTGCTTGGGAAGCAAGGACATAGACAGCGCCTTGTGTTTGGGAGTGAGCAGCTGCTGGGTTTTTGCAGTTGACTTCGCTGTGCACTGAATGCCAGGTGGAGCTGTGCACTCTTCTACAACGAGCAGGACACCACAAAACAGAGAGCACAGATGTGTGACAGCAGTTTGAAGCTTGCATAGGAAAGAGTAGTGTTTTTGGAGGGTTCAGCAAATATATGTTTCTGGGCAAGGGCGGGATGCGTGCACTGCGCTGGCAAGCTTTCTCCCTGCGAGACACGCTGGAAAAGCTTTTCGCTATGATGCAGTCCGCTAGAGACGCAGACTCCGGCTCTGAGCAGCTGTCCGCAGGAAAGCGGCGGTTGCCGGCGTCTTTCTGCCAAAGCCGCGCTTTGCAGCCGACAAGTGCGGTTCACGTCAGCGGTGCACCTAGTAGCCGCTTCTTCGCCTCCAGCAGCAGGTGAGAGCGGTTGGCTTCTGAGAGGCGAAGAACAAAAACCGGCTTGTGTGCGCTGCCTTGGCACTGCTAGAGGACGGTGGCTGCAGCTGCCAGCCCTTTCAATTCACCGCTGGCATGCGTCTTGCAGGTGCTCCAGTACGACTTTCCTGCGTTTTGACTTGGTCCTGATGCAGACGAATCTGGAGAATTCTTGTTCGTAGCCTGAAATTCCGAGTGGCAGAGATCTCGATGGCAGCTGCAGAAAAGAAGGGCTGTGCCGAATTGCTCGGGAAGCAAGGACATAGACAGCGCCTTGTGTTTGGGAGTGAGCAGCTGCTGGTTTTTTGCAATTGACTTCGCTGTGCACTGAATGCCAGGGTGAGCTGTGCACTCCTCTACAACGAGTAGGGCAGCAGAAAACAGAGAGCACGGACGTCTGACAGCAGTTTGAAGCTGGCCTAGCAAAGAGCAGTGTTTTTGGAGTGTTCAGCAGATCCATGTTTCTGGGCAAGGGCGGGATGCGTGCACTGTGCTGACCAGCTTTCTTCCTGCGAGAGACGTTGGAAAAGCTTTTCGCCATGATGTAGTCCTATAGAGACGCAGACTCCGGCTCTCCTCAGCTGTCCGCAGGAAAGCGGCGGTTGCCGGCGTCTTTCTGCCGAAGCCGCGCTTTGCAGCCTACAAGTGCGGTTCACGTCAGCGGTGCACATAGTAGCCGCTTCTTCGCCTCCGGCAGCCGGCGAGAGCGGTTGGCTTCTGAGAGGCGAAGAACGAAACCGGCTTGTGTGCGCTGCCTTGGCACTGCTAGAGGACGGTGGCTGCAGCTGCCAGCCCTTTCAGTTCACCGCTGGCATGCTTCTGGCAGGTGCTCCAGGACGACTTTCCTGCGTTTTGACTTGGTCCTGATGCAGACGAATCTGGAGAATTCTTGTTCGTGCCCTGAGCTTCCGAGATGCACAGAAGGGCTGCGCTGAGTTGCTCGGGAAGCAAGGACATAGACAGCGCCTTGTGTTTGGGAGTGAGCATCTGCTGCTGTTTTGCAGTTGACTTCGCTGTGCACTGAATGCCAGCGTGAGCTGAGCACACTTCTACAACGAGCAGAACACTACAAAACAGAGAGCACAGATGTCTGACGGCAGTTTAAAGCTTGCCTAGGAAAGAGCAGTGTTTTTGGAGTGTTCAGCAAATCCATGTTTCTGGGCAAGGGCGGGATGCGTGCACTGTGCTGGCAAGCTCTCTCCCTGCGAGACACGCTGGAAAAGCTTTTCGCTATGATGCAGTCCGCTAGAGACGCAGACTTCGGCTCTCCGCAGCTGTCCGCAGGAAAGCGGCGGTTGCCGGCGTCTTTCTGCCGAAACCGCGCTTTGCAGCCTACAAGTGCGGTTCACGTCAGCGGTGCACCTAGTAGCCGCTTCTTCGCCTCCGGCAGCCGGCGAGAGCGGTTGGCTTCTGAGAGGCGAAGAACGAAACCGGCTTGTGTGCGCAGCCTTGGCACTGCTAGAGTACAGTGGCTGCAACTACCAGCCCTTTCAGTTCACCTCTGGGATGCTTCTGGCAAGTGCTCCAGGACGACTTTCCTGGGTTTTGACTTGGTTCCTGATGCAGACGTATCTGGAGAATTCTTGTTCGTGCCCTGAGCTCCCGAGATGCAGAGAAGAAGTGCTGCGCTGAGTTGCTCGGGAAGCAAGGACATAGACAGCGCCTTGTGTTTGGGAGTGAGCAGCTGCTGGTTTTTTGCAATTGACTTCGCTGTGCACTGAATGCCAGGGTGAGCTGTGCACTCCTCTACAACGAGTAGGGCAGCAGAAAACAGAGAGCACGGACGTCTGACAGCAGTTTGAAGCTGGCCTAGCAAAGAGCAGTGTTTTTGGAGTGTTCAGCAGATCCATGTTTCTGGGCAAGGGCGGGATGCGTGCACTGTGCTGACCAGCTTTCTTCCTGCGAGAGACGTTGGAAAAGCTTTTCGCCATGATGTAGTCCTATAGAGACGCAGACTCCGGCTCTCCTCAGCTGTCCGCAGGAAAGCGGCAGTTGCCGGCGTCTTTCTGCCGAAGCCGCGCTTTGCAGCCTACAAGTGCGGTTCACGTCAGCGGTGCACATAGTAGCCGCTTCTTCGCCTCCGGCAGCCGGCGAGAGCGGTTGGCTTCTGAGAGGCGAAGAACGAAACTGGCTTGTGTGCGCAGCCTTGGCACTGCTAGAGGACGGTGGCTGCAGCTGCCAGCCCTTTCAGTGCACCCCTGGGATGCTTCTGGCAAGTGCTCCAGGACGACTTTCCTCCGTTTTGACTTGGTCCTGATGCAGACGAATCTGGAGAATTCTTGTTCGTACCCTGAGCTTCCGAGATGCAGAGAACTCGAGGGCAGCTGCAGAAAAGAAGGGCTGTGCTGAATTGCTCGGGAAGCAAGGACATAGACAGCGCCTTGTGTTTGGGAGTGAGAAGCTGCTGGTTTTTTACAGTTGACTTCGCTGTGCACTGAATGCCAGGTGGAGCTGTGCACTCTTCTACAGCGAGCAGGGCAGCAGAAAACAGAGAGCACAGATGTGTGACAGCAGTTTGAAGCTTGCCTAGGAAAGAGTAGTGTTTTTGGAGTGTTCAGCAAATATATGTTTCTGGGCAAGGGCGGGATGCGTGCACTGTGCTGCCAAGCTTTCTCCCTGCGAGACACGCTGGAAAAGCTTTTCGCTATGATGCAGTCCGCTAGAGACGCCGACTTCGGCTCTCCGCAGCTGTCCGCAGGAAAGCGGCGGTTGCCGGCTTCTTTCTGCCGAAGCCGCGCTTTGCAGCCTACAAGTGCGGTTCACGTCAGCGGTGCACCTAGTAGCCGCTTCTTCGCCTCCGGCAGCCGGGGAGAGCGGTTGGCTTCTGAGAGGCGAAGAACGAAACCGGCTTGTGTGCGCAGCCTTGGCACTGCTAGAGGACGGTGGCTGACGCTGCCAGCCCTTTCAATTCACCGCTGGCATGCGTCTGGCAGGTGCCCCAGGACGACTTTCCTGCGTTTTGACATGGTCCTGATGCAGACGGATCTGGAGAATTCTTGTTCGTGCCCTGAGCTTCCGAGTGGCAGAGAACTCGATGGCAGCTGCAGAAAAGAAGGGCTGTGCCAAATTGCTTGGGAAGCAAGGACATAGACAGCGCCTTGTGTTTGGGAGTGAGCAGCTGCTGGGTTTTTGCAGTTGACTTCGCTGTGCACTGAATGCCAGGTGGAGCTGTGCACTCTTCTACAACGAGCAGGACACCACAAAACAGAGAGCACAGATGTGTGACAGCAGTTTGAAGCTTGCATAGGAAAGAGTAGTGTTTTTGGAGGGTTCAGCAAATATATGTTTCTGGGCAAGGGCGGGATGCGTGCACTGTGCTGGCAAGCTCTCTCCCTGCGAGACACGCTGGAAAAGCTTTTCGCTATGATGCAGTCCGCTAGAGACGCAGACTTCGGCTCTCCGCAGCTGTCCGCAGGAAAGCGGCGGTTGCCGGCGTCTTTCTGCCGAAACCGCGCTTTGCAGCCTACAAGTGCGGTTCACGTCAGCGGTGCACCTAGTAGCCGCTTCTTCGCCTCCGGCAGGCGGCGAGAGCGGTTGGCTTCTGAGAGGCGAAGAACGAAACCGGCTTGTGTGCGCAGCCTTGGCACTGCTAGAGTACAGTGGCTGCAACTACCAGCCCTTTCAGTTCACCTCTGGGATGCTTCTGGCAAGTGCTCCAGGACGACTTTCCTGGGTTTTGACTTGGTTCCTGATGCAGACGTATCTGGAGAATTCTTGTTCGTGCCCTGAGCTCCCGAGATGCAGAGAAGAAGTGCTGCGCTGAGTTGCTCGGGAAGCAAGGACATAGACAGCGCCTTGTGTTTGGGAGTGAGCAGCTGCTGGTTTTTTGCAATTGACTTCGCTGTGCACTGAATGCCAGGGTGAGCTGTGCACTCCTCTACAACGAGTAGGGCAGCAGAAAACAGAGAGCACGGACGTCTGACAGCAGTTTGAAGCTGGCCTAGCAAAGAGCAGTGTTTTTGGAGTGTTCAGCAGATCCATGTTTCTGGGCAAGGGCGGGATGCGTGCACTGTGCTGACCAGCTTTCTTCCTGCGAGAGACGTTGGAAAAGCTTTTCGCCATGATGTAGTCCTATAGAGACGCAGACTCCGGCTCTCCTCAGCTGTCCGCAGGAAAGCGGCAGTTGCCGGCGTCTTTCTGCCGAAGCCGCGCTTTGCAGCCTACAAGTGCGGTTCACGTCAGCGGTGCACATAGTAGCCGCTTCTTCGCCTCCGGCAGCCGGCGAGAGCGGTTGGCTTCTGAGAGGCGAAGAACGAAACCGGCTTGTGTGCGCAGCCTTGGCACTGCTAGAGGACGGTGGCTGCAGCTGCCAGCCCTTTCAGTGCACCCCTGGGATGCTTCTGGCAAGTGCTCCAGGACGACTTTCCTGCGTTTTGACTTGGTCCTGATGCAGACGAATCTGGAGAATTCTTGTTCGTACCCTGAGCTTCCGAGATGCAGAGAACTCGAGGGCAGCTGCAGAAAAGAAGGGCTGTGCTGAGTTGCTCGGGAAGCAAGGACATAGACAGCGCCTTGTGTTTGGGAGTGAGCAGCTGTTGGTTTTTTGCAATTGACTTCGCTGTGCACTGAATGCCAGGGTGAGCTGAGCACACTTCTACTACGAGCAGGGCAGCAGAAAACAGAGAGCACGGATGTCTGACAGCAGTTTGAAGCTTGCCTAGGAAAGAGTAGTGTTTTTGTAGTGTTCAGCAAATCCATGTTTCTGGGCAAGGGCGGCATGCGTGCACTGTGCTGGCAAGCTTTCTCCCTGCGAGACACGCTGGAAAAGCTTTTCGCTATGATGCAGTCCGCTAGAGACGCAGACTCCGGCTCTCCGCAGCTGTCCGCAGGAAAGCGGCGGTTGCCGGCGTCTTTCTGCCGAAGCCGCGCTTTGCAGCCTACAAGTGCGGTTCACGTCAGCGGTGCACCTAGTAGCCGCTTCTTCGCCTCCGGCAGCCGGCGAGAGCGGTTGGCTTCTGAGAGGCGAAGAACGAAACCGGCTTGTGTGCGCTGCCTTGGCACTGCTAGAGGACGGTGGCTGCAGCTGCCAGCCCTTTCAGTGCACCCCTGGGATGCTTCTGGCAGGTGCTCCAGGACGACTTTCCTGGGTTTTGACTTGGTTCCTGATGCAGACGTATCTGGAGAATTCTTGTTCGTGCCCTGAGCTTCCGAGATGCAGAGAAGAAGTGCTGCGCTGAGTTGCTCGGGAAGCAAGGACATAGACAGCGCCTTGTGTTTGGGAGTGAGCAGCTGCTGGTTTTTTGCAATTGACTTCGCTGTGCACTGAATGCCAGGGTGAGCTGTGCACTCCTCTACAACGAGTAGGGCAGCAGAAAACAGAGAGCACGGACGTCTGACAGCAGTTTGAAGCTGGCCTAGCAAAGAGCAGTGTTTTGGAGTGTTCAGCAGATCCATGTTTCTGGGCAAGGGCGGGATGCGTGCACTGTGCTGACCAGCTTTCTTCCTGCGAGAGACGTTGGAAAAGCTTTTCGCCATGATGTAGTCCTATAGAGACGCAGACTCCGGCTCTCCTCAGCTGTCCGCAGGAAAGCGGCGGTTGCCGGCGTCTTTCTGCCGAAGCCGCGCTTTGCAGCCTACAAGTGCGGTTCACGTCAGCGGTGCACATAGTAGCCGCTTCTTCGCCTCCGGCAGCCGGCGAGAGCGGTTGGCTTCTGAGAGGCGAAGAACGAAACCGGCTTGTGTGCGCTGCCTTGGCACTGCTAGAGGACGGTGGCTGCAGCTGCCAGCCCTTTCAGTTCACCGCTGGCATGCTTCTGGCAGGTGCTCCAGGACGACTTTCCTGCGTTTTGACTTGGTCCTGATGCAGACGAATCTGGAGAATTCTTGTTCGTGCCCTGAGCTTCCGAGATGCACAGAAGGGCTGCGCTGAGTTGCTCGGGAAGCAAGGACATAGACAGCGCCTTGTGTTTGGGAGTGAGCATCTGCTGCTGTTTTGCAGTTGACTTCGCTGTGCACTGAATGCCAGCGTGAGCTGAGCACACTTCTACAACGAGCAGAACACTACAAAACAGAGAGCACAGATGTCTGACGGCAGTTTAAAGCTTGCCTAGGAAAGAGCAGTGTTTTTGGAGTGTTCAGCAAATCCATGTTTCTGGGCAAGGGCGGGATGCGTGCACTGTGCTGGCAAGCTCTCTCCCTGCGAGACACGCTGGAAAAGCTTTTCGCTATGATGCAGTCCGCTAGAGACGCAGACTTCGGCTCTCCGCAGCTGTCCGCAGGAAAGCGGCGGTTGCCGGCGTCTTTCTGCCGAAACCGCGCTTTGCAGCCTACAAGTGCGGTTCACGTCAGCGGTGCACCTAGTAGCCGCTTCTTCGCCTCCGGCAGCCGGCGAGAGCGGTTGGCTTCTGAGAGGCGAAGAACGAAACCGGCTTGTGTGCGCAGCCTTGGCACTGCTAGAGTACAGTGGCTGCAACTACCAGCCCTTTCAGTTCACCTCTGGGATGCTTCTGGCAAGTGCTCCAGGACGACTTTCCTGGGTTTTGACTTGGTTCCTGATGCAGACGTATCTGGAGAATTCTTGTTCGTGCCCTGAGCTCCCGAGATGCAGAGAAGAAGTGCTGCGCTGAGTTGCTCGGGAAGCAAGGACATAGACAGCGCCTTGTGTTTGGGAGTGAGCAGCTGCTGGTTTTTTGCAATTGACTTCGCTGTGCACTGAATGCCAGGGTGAGCTGTGCACTCCTCTACAACGAGTAGGGCAGCAGAAAACAGAGAGCACGGACGTCTGACAGCAGTTTGAAGCTGGCCTAGCAAAGAGCAGTGTTTTTGGAGTGTTCAGCAGATCCATGTTTCTGGGCAAGGGCGGGATGCGTGCACTGTGCTGACCAGCTTTCTTCCTGCGAGAGACGTTGGAAAAGCTTTTCGCCATGATGTAGTCCTATAGAGACGCAGACTCCGGCTCTCCTCAGCTGTCCGCAGGAAAGCGGCAGTTGCCGGCGTCTTTCTGCCGAAGCCGCGCTTTGCAGCCTACAAGTGCGGTTCACGTCAGCGGTGCACATAGTAGCCGCTTCTTCGCCTCCGGCAGCCGGCGAGAGCGGTTGGCTTCTGAGAGGCGAAGAACGAAACTGGCTTGTGTGCGCAGCCTTGGCACTGCTAGAGGACGGTGGCTGCAGCTGCCAGCCCTTTCAGTGCACCCCTGGGATGCTTCTGGCAAGTGCTCCAGGACGACTTTCCTCCGTTTTGACTTGGTCCTGATGCAGACGAATCTGGAGAATTCTTGTTCGTACCCTGAGCTTCCGAGATGCAGAGAACTCGAGGGCAGCTGCAGAAAAGAAGGGCTGTGCTGAATTGCTCGGGAAGCAAGGACATAGACAGCGCCTTGTGTTTGGGAGTGAGAAGCTGCTGGTTTTTTACAGTTGACTTCGCTGTGCACTGAATGCCAGGTGGAGCTGTGCACTCTTCTACAGCGAGCAGGGCAGCAGAAAACAGAGAGCACAGATGTGTGACAGCAGTTTGAAGCTTGCCTAGGAAAGAGCAGTGTTTTTGGAGTGTTCAGCAAATATATGTTTCTGGGCAAGGGCGGGATGCGTGCACTGTGCTGCCAAGCTTTCTCCCTGCGAGACACGCTGGAAAAGCTTTTCGCTATGATGCAGTCCGCTAGAGACGCCGACTTCGGCTCTCCGCAGCTGTCCGCAGGAAAGCGGCGGTTGCCGGCTTCTTTCTGCCGAAGCCGCGCTTTGCAGCCTACAAGTGCGGTTCACGTCAGCGGTGCACCTAGTAGCCGCTTCTTCGCCTCCGGCAGCCGGGGAGAGCGGTTGGCTTCTGAGAGGCGAAGAACGAAACCGGCTTGTGTGCGCAGCCTTGGCACTGCTAGAGGACGGTGGCTGACGCTGCCAGCCCTTTCAATTCACCGCTGGCATGCGTCTGGCAGGTGCCCCAGGACGACTTTCCTGCGTTTTGACATGGTCCTGATGCAGACGGATCTGGAGAATTCTTGTTCGTGCCCTGAGCTTCCGAGTGGCAGAGAACTCGATGGCAGCTGCAGAAAAGAAGGGCTGTGCCAAATTGCTTGGGAAGCAAGGACATAGACAGCGCCTTGTGTTTGGGAGTGAGCAGCTGCTGGGTTTTTGCAGTTGACTTCGCTGTGCACTGAATGCCAGGTGGAGCTGTGCACTCTTCTACAACGAGCAGGACACCACAAAACAGAGAGCACAGATGTGTGACAGCAGTTTGAAGCTTGCATAGGAAAGAGTAGTGTTTTTGGAGGGTTCAGCAAATATATGTTTCTGGGCAAGGGCGGGATGCGTGCACTGCGCTGGCAAGCTTTCTCCCTGCGAGACACGCTGGAAAAGCTTTTCGCTATGATGCAGTCCGCTAGAGACGCAGACTCCGGCTCTGAGCAGCTGTCCGCAGGAAAGCGGCGGTTGCCGGCGTCTTTCTGCCAAAGCCGCGCTTTGCAGCCGACAAGTGCGGTTCACGTCAGCGGTGCACCTAGTAGCCGCTTCTTCGCCTCCAGCAGCAGGTGAGAGCGGTTGGCTTCTGAGAGGCGAAGAACAAAAACCGGCTTGTGTGCGCTGCCTTGGCACTGCTAGAGGACGGTGGCTGCAGCTGCCAGCCCTTTCAATTCACCGCTGGCATGCGTCTTGCAGGTGCTCCAGTACGACTTTCCTGCGTTTTGACTTGGTCCTGATGCAGACGAATCTGGAGAATTCTTGTTCGTAGCCTGAAATTCCGAGTGGCAGAGATCTCGATGGCAGCTGCAGAAAAGAAGGGCTGTGCCGAATTGCTCGGGAAGCAAGGACATAGACAGCGCCTTGTGTTTGGGAGTGAGCAGCTGCTGGTTTTTTGCAATTGACTTCGCTGTGCACTGAATGCCAGGGTGAGCTGTGCACTCCTCTACAACGAGTAGGGCAGCAGAAAACAGAGAGCACGGACGTCTGACAGCAGTTTGAAGCTGGCCTAGCAAAGAGCAGTGTTTTTGGAGTGTTCAGCAGATCCATGTTTCTGGGCAAGGGCGGGATGCGTGCACTGTGCTGACCAGCTTTCTTCCTGCGAGAGACGTTGGAAAAGCTTTTCGCCATGATGTAGTCCTATAGAGACGCAGACTCCGGCTCTCCTCAGCTGTCCGCAGGAAAGCGGCGGTTGCCGGCGTCTTTCTGCCGAAGCCGCGCTTTGCAGCCTACAAGTGCGGTTCACGTCAGCGGTGCACATAGTAGCCGCTTCTTCGCCTCCGGCAGCCGGCGAGAGCGGTTGGCTTCTGAGAGGCGAAGAACGAAACCGGCTTGTGTGCGCTGCCTTGGCACTGCTAGAGGACGGTGGCTGCAGCTGCCAGCCCTTTCAGTTCACCGCTGGCATGCTTCTGGCAGGTGCTCCAGGACGACTTTCCTGCGTTTTGACTTGGTCCTGATGCAGACGAATCTGGAGAATTCTTGTTCGTGCCCTGAGCTTCCGAGATGCACAGAAGGGCTGCGCTGAGTTGCTCGGGAAGCAAGGACATAGACAGCGCCTTGTGTTTGGGAGTGAGCATCTGCTGCTGTTTTGCAGTTGACTTCGCTGTGCACTGAATGCCAGCGTGAGCTGAGCACACTTCTACAACGAGCAGAACACTACAAAACAGAGAGCACAGATGTCTGACGGCAGTTTAAAGCTTGCCTAGGAAAGAGCAGTGTTTTTGGAGTGTTCAGCAAATCCATGTTTCTGGGCAAGGGCGGGATGCGTGCACTGTGCTGGCAAGCTCTCTCCCTGCGAGACACGCTGGAAAAGCTTTTCGCTATGATGTAGTCCGCTAGAGACGCAGACTTCGGCTCTCCGCAGCTGTCCGCAGGAAAGCGGCGGTTGCCGGCGTCTTTCTGCCGAAACCGCGCTTTGCAGCCTACAAGTGCGGTTCACGTCAGCGGTGCACCTAGTAGCCGCTTCTTCGCCTCCGGCAGCCGGCGAGAGCGGTTGGCTTCTGAGAGGCGAAGAACGAAACCGGCTTGTGTGCGCAGCCTTGGCACTGCTAGAGTACAGTGGCTGCAACTACCAGCCCTTTCAGTTCACCTCTGGGATGCTTCTGGCAAGTGCTCCAGGACGACTTTCCTGGGTTTTGACTTGGTTCCTGATGCAGACGTATCTGGAGAATTCTTGTTCGTGCCCTGAGCTCCCGAGATGCAGAGAAGAAGTGCTGCGCTGAGTTGCTCGGGAAGCAAGGACATAGACAGCGCCTTGTGTTTGGGAGTGAGCAGCTGCTGGTTTTTTGCAATTGACTTCGCTGTGCACTGAATGCCAGGGTGAGCTGTGCACTCCTCTACAACGAGTAGGGCAGCAGAAAACAGAGAGCACGGACGTCTGACAGCAGTTTGAAGCTGGCCTAGCAAAGAGCAGTGTTTTTGGAGTGTTCAGCAGATCCATGTTTCTGGGCAAGGGCGGGATGCGTGCACTGTGCTGACCAGCTTTCTTCCTGCGAGAGACGTTGGAAAAGCTTTTCGCCATGATGTAGTCCTATAGAGACGCAGACTCCGGCTCTCCTCAGCTGTCCGCAGGAAAGCGGCAGTTGCCGGCGTCTTTCTGCCGAAGCCGCGCTTTGCAGCCTACAAGTGCGGTTCACGTCAGCGGTGCACATAGTAGCCGCTTCTTCGCCTCCGGCAGCCGGCGAGAGCGGTTGGCTTCTGAGAGGCGAAGAACGAAACTGGCTTGTGTGCGCAGCCTTGGCACTGCTAGAGGACGGTGGCTGCAGCTGCCAGCCCTTTCAGTGCACCCCTGGGATGCTTCTGGCAAGTGCTCCAGGACGACTTTCCTCCGTTTTGACTTGGTCCTGATGCAGACGAATCTGGAGAATTCTTGTTCGTACCCTGAGCTTCCGAGATGCAGAGAACTCGAGGGCAGCTGCAGAAAAGAAGGGCTGTGCTGAATTGCTCGGGAAGCAAGGACATAGACAGCGCCTTGTGTTTGGGAGTGAGAAGCTGCTGGTTTTTTACAGTTGACTTCGCTGTGCACTGAATGCCAGGTGGAGCTGTGCACTCTTCTACAGCGAGCAGGGCAGCAGAAAACAGAGAGCACAGATGTGTGACAGCAGTTTGAAGCTTGCCTAGGAAAGAGTAGTGTTTTTGGAGTGTTCAGCAAATATATGTTTCTGGGCAAGGGCGGGATGCGTGCACTGTGCTGCCAAGCTTTCTCCCTGCGAGACACGCTGGAAAAGCTTTTCGCTATGATGCAGTCCGCTAGAGACGCCGACTTCGGCTCTCCGCAGCTGTCCGCAGGAAAGCGGCGGTTGCCGGCTTCTTTCTGCCGAAGCCGCGCTTTGCAGCCTACAAGTGCGGTTCACGTCAGCGGTGCACCTAGTAGCCGCTTCTTCGCCTCCGGCAGCCGGGGAGAGCGGTTGGCTTCTGAGAGGCGAAGAACGAAACCGGCTTGTGTGCGCAGCCTTGGCACTGCTAGAGGACGGTGGCTGACGCTGCCAGCCCTTTCAATTCACCGCTGGCATGCGTCTGGCAGGTGCCCCAGGACGACTTTCCTGCGTTTTGACATGGTCCTGATGCAGACGGATCTGGAGAATTCTTGTTCGTGCCCTGAGCTTCCGAGTGGCAGAGAACTCGATGGCAGCTGCAGAAAAGAAGGGCTGTGCCAAATTGCTTGGGAAGCAAGGACATAGACAGCGCCTTGTGTTTGGGAGTGAGCAGCTGCTGGGTTTTTGCAGTTGACTTCGCTGTGCACTGAATGCCAGGTGGAGCTGTGCACTCTTCTACAACGAGCAGGACACCACAAAACAGAGAGCACAGATGTGTGACAGCAGTTTGAAGCTTGCATAGGAAAGAGTAGTGTTTTTGGAGGGTTCAGCAAATATATGTTTCTGGGCAAGGGCGGGATGCGTGCACTGCGCTGGCAAGCTTTCTCCCTGCGAGACACGCTGGAAAAGCTTTTCGCTATGATGCAGTCCGCTAGAGACGCAGACTCCGGCTCTGAGCAGCTGTCCGCAGGAAAGCGGCGGTTGCCGGCGTCTTTCTGCCAAAGCCGCGCTTTGCAGCCGACAAGTGCGGTTCACGTCAGCGGTGCACTCAGTAGCCGCTTCTTCGCCTCCGGCAGCCGGGGAGAGCGGTTGGCTTCTGAGAGGCGAAGAACGAAACCGGCTTGTGTGCGCAGCCTTGGCACTGCTAGAGGACGGTGGCTGCAGCTGCCAGCCCTTTCAGTTCACCGCTGGCATGCTTCTGGCAGGTGCTCCAGGACGACTTTCCTGCGATTTGACTTGGTCCTGATGCAGACGAATCTGGAGAATTCTTGTTCGTACCCTGAGCTTCCGAGATGCAGAGAACTCGAGGGCAGCTGCAGAAAAGAAGGGCTGTGCTGAGTTGCTCGGAAAGCAAGGACATAGACAGCGCCTTGTGTTTGGGAGTGAGCAGCTGTTGGTTTTTTGCAATTGACTTCGCTGTGCACTGAATGCCAGGGTGAGCTGAGCACACTTCTACAACGAGCAGGGCAGCAGAAAACAGAGAGCACGGATGTCTGACAGCAGTTTGAAACTTGCCTAGGAAAGAGTAGTGTTTTTGGAGTGTTCAGCAAATCCATGTTTCTGGGCAAGGGCGGCATGCGTGCACTGTGCTGGCAAGCTTTCTCCATGCGAGACACGCTGGAAAAGCTTTTCGCTATGATGCAGTCCGCTAGAGACGCAGACTCCGGCTCTCCGCAGCTGTCCGCAGGAAAGCGGCGGTTGCCGGCGTCTTTCTGCCGAAGCCGCGCTTTGCAGCCTACAAGTGCGGTTCACGTCAGCGGTGCACATAGTAGCCGCTTCTTCGCCTCCGGCAGCCGGGGAGAGCGGTTGGCTTCTGAGAGACGAAGAACGAAACCGGCTTGTGTGCGCTGCCTTGGCACTGCTAGAGGAGGGCGGCTGCAGCTGCCAGCCCTTTCAGTTCCCCGCTGGCATGCTTCTGGCAGGTGCTCCAGGACGACTTTCCTGCGTTTTGACTTGGTCCTGATGCAGACGAATCTGGAGAATTCTTGTTCGTGCCCTGAGCTTCCGAGATGCACAGAAGGGCTGCGCTGAGTTGCTCGGGAAGCAAGGACATAAACAGCGCCTTGTGTTTGGGAGTGAGCATCTGCTGCTGTTTTGCAGTTGACTTCGCTGTGCACTGAATGCCAGCGTGAGCTGAGCACACTTCTACAACGAGCAGAACACTACAAAACAGAGAGCACAGATGTCTGACAGCAGTTTGAAGCTTGCCTAGGAAAGAGCAGTGTTTTTGGAGTGTTCAGCAAATCCATGTTTCTGGGCAAGGGCGGGATGCGTGCACTGTGCTGGCAGGCTCTCTCCCTGCGAGACACGCTGGAAAAGCTTTTCGCTATGATGCAGTCCGCTAGAGACGCAGAGTTCGGCTCTCCGCAGCTGTCCGCAGGAAAGCGGCGGTTGCCGGCGTCTTTCTGCCGAAGACGCGCTTTGCAGCCTACAAGTGCGGTTCACGTCAGCGGTGCACCTAGTAGCCGCTTCTTCGCCTCCGGCAGCCGGGGAGAGCGGTTGGCTTCTGAGAGGCGAAGAACGAAACCGGCTTGTGTGCGCAGCCTTGGCACTGCTAGAGTACAGTGGCTGCAACTGCCAGCCCTTTCAGTTCACCTCTGGGATGCTTCTGGCAGGTGCTCCAGGACGACTTTCCTGGGTTTTGACTTGGTTCCTGATGCAGACGTATCTGGAGAATTCTTGTTCGTGCCCTGAGCTCCCGAGATGCAGAGAAGAAGTGCTGCGCTGAGTTGCTCGGGAAGCAAGAACATAGAGAGCGCCTTGTGTTTGGGAGTGAGCAGCTGCTGGTTTTTTGCAATTGACTTCGCTGTGCACTGAATGCCAGGGTGAGCTGTGCACTCCTCTACAACGAGTAGGGCAGCAGAAAACAGAGAGAACGGACGTCTGACAGCAGTTTGAAACTTGCCTAGGAAAGAGTAGTGTTTTTGGAGTGTTCAGCAAATATATGTTTCTGGGCAAGGGCGGGATGCGTGCACTGTGCTGGCAAGCTCTCTCCCTGCGAGACACGCTGGAAAAGCTTTTCGCTATGATGCAGTCCGCTAGAGACGCAGACTCCGGCTCTCCGCAGCTGTCCGCAGGAAAGCGGCGGTTGCCGGCGTCTTTCCGCCGAAGACGCGCTTTGCAGCCTACAAGTGCGGTTCACGTCAGCGGTGCACCTAGTAGCCGCTTCTTCGCCTCCGGCAGCCGGGGAGAGCGGTTGGCTTCTGAGAGGCGAAGAACGAAACCGGCTTGTGTGCGCTGCCTTGGCACTGCTAGAGGACGGTGGCTGCAGCTGCCAGCCCTTTCAGTTCACCCCTGGGATGCTTCTGGCAGGTGCTCCAGGACGACTTTCCTGCGTTTTGACTTGGTCCTGATGCAGACGAATCACGAGAATTCTTGTTCGTACCCTGAGCTTCCGAGTTGCAGAGAACTCAAGGGCAGATGCAGAAAAGAAGGGCTGTGCTGAGTTGCTCGGGAAGCAAGGACATAGACAGCGCCTTGTGTTTGGGAGTGAGCAGCTGCTGGTTTTTTGCAGTTGACTTCGCTGTGCACTGAATGTCAGGTGGAGCTGTGCACAGTTCCACAACGAGCAGCACACCACAAAACAGAGAGCACAGATGTCTGACAGCAATTTGAAGCTTGCCTAGAAAAGAGTAGTGTTTTTGGGGTGTTCAGCAAATATATTTTTCTGAGCAAGGGCGGGATGTGTGCACTGTGCTGGCAAGCTTTCTCCCTGCGAGACACGCTGGAAAAACTTTTCGCTATGATGCAGTCCGCTTGAGACGCAGACTCCGGCTCTCCGCAGCTGTCCGCAGGAAAGCGGCGGTTGCCGGCGTCTTTCTGCCGAAGCCGCGCTTTGCAGCCTACAAGTGCGGTTCACGTCAGCGGTGCACCTAGTAGCCGCTTCTTCGCCTCCGGCAGCCGGGGAGAGCGGTTGGCTTCTGAGAGGCGAAGAACGAAACCGGCTTGTGTGCGCAGCCTTGGCACTGCTAGAGTACAGTGGCTGCAGCTGCCAGCCCTTTCAGTTCACCGCTGGCATGTTTCTAGCAGGTGCTCCAGGACGACTTTCCTGCGTTTTGACTTGGTCCTGATGCAGACGAATCTGGAGAATTCTTGTTCGTGCCCTGAGCTTCCGAGATGCACAGAAGGGCTGCGCTGAGTTGCTCGGGAAGCAAGGACATATACAGCGCCTTGTGTTTGGGAGTGAGCATCTGCTGCTGTTTTGCAGTTGACTTCGCTGTGCACTGAATGCCAGCGTGAGCTGAGCACACTTCTACAACGAGCAGAACACTACAAAACAGAGAGCACAGATGTCTGACAGCAGTTTGAAGCTTGCCTAGGAAAGAGCAGTGTTTTTGGAGTGTTCAGCAAATCCATGTTTCTGGGCAAGGGCGGGATGCGTGCACTGTGCTGGCAAGCTCTCTCCCTGCGAGACACGCTGGAAAAGCTTTTCGCTATGATGCAGTCCGCTAGAGACGCAGACTTCGGCTCTCCGCAGCTGTCCGCAGGAAAGCGGCGGTTGCCGGCGTCTTTCTGCCGAAACCGCGCTTTGCAGCCTACAAGTGCGGTTCACGTCAGCGGTGCACCTAGTAGCCGCTTCTTCGCCTCCGGCAGCCGGCGAGAACGGTTGGCTTCTGAGAGGCGAAGAACGAAACCGGCTTGTGTGCGCAGCCTTGGCACTGCTAGAGTACAGTGGCTGCAACTGCCAGCCCTTTCAGTTCACCTCTGGGATGCTTCTGGCAAGTGCTCCAGGACGACTTTCCTGGGTTTTGACTTGGTTCCTGATGCAGACGTATCTGGAGAATTCTTGTTCGTGCCCTGAGCTCCCGAGATGCAGAGAAGAAGTGCTGCGCTGAGTTGCTCGGGAAGCAAGGACATAGACAGCGCCTTGTGTTTGGGAGTGAGCAGCTGCTGGTTTTTTGCAATTGACTTCGCTGTGCACTGAATGCCAGGGTGAGCTGTGCACTCCTCTACAACGAGTAGGGCAGCAGAAAACAGAGAGCACGGACGTCTGACAGCAGTTTGAAGCTGGCCTAGCAAAGAGCAGTGTTTTTGGAGTGTTCAGCAGATCCATGTTTCTGGGCAAGGGCGGGATGCGTGCACTGTGCTGACCAGCTTTCTCCCTGCGAAAGACGTTGGAAAAGCTTTTCGCCATGATGTAGTCCTATAGAGACGCAGACTCCGGCTCTCCGCAGCTGTCCGCAGGAAAGCGGCGGTTGCCGGCGTCTTTCTGCCGAAGCCGCGCTTTGCAGCCTACAAGTGCGGTTCACGTCAGCGGTGCACCTAGTAGCCGCTTCTTCGCCTCCGGCAGCCGGGGAGAGCGGTTGGCTTCTGAGAGGCGAAGAACGAAACCGGCTTGTGTGCGCTGCCTTGGCACTGCTAGAGGACGGTGGCTGCAGCTGCCAGCCCTTTCAGTTCACCGCTGGCATGCTTCTGGCAGGTGCTCCAGGACGACTTTCCTGCGTTTTGACTTGGTCCTGATGCAGACGAATCTGGAGAATTCTTGTTCGTGCCCTGAGCTTCCGAGATGCACAGAAGGGCTGCGCTGAGTTGCTCGGGAAGCAAGGACATATACAGCGCCTTGTGTTTGGGAGTGAGCATCTGCTGCTGTTTTGCAGTTGACTTCGCTGTGCACTGAATGCCAGCGTGAGCTGAGCACACTTCTACAACGAGCAGAACACTACAAAACAGAGAGCACAGATGTCTGACAGCAGTTTGAAGCTTGCCTAGGAAAGAGCAGTGTTTTTGGAGTGTTCAGCAAATCCAAGTTTCTGGGCTAGGGCGGGATGCGTGCACTGTGCTGGCAAGCTCTCTCCCTGCGAGACACGCTGGAAAAGCTTTTCGCTAAGATGCAGTCCGCTAGAGACGCAGACTTCGGCTCTCCGCAGCTGTCCGCAGGAAAGCGGCGGTTGCCGGCGTCTTTCTGCCGAAACCGCGCTTTGCAGCCTACAAGTGCGGTTCACGTCAGCGGTGCACCTAGTAGCCGCTTCTTCGCCTCCGGCAGCCGGGGAGAGCGGTTGGCTTCTGAGAGGCGAAGAACGAAACCGGCTTGTGTGCGCAGCCTTGGCACTGCTAGAGTACAGTGGCTGCAACTACCAGCCCTTTCAGTTCACCTCTGGGATGCTTCTGGCAGGTGCTCCAGGACGACTTTCCTGGGTTTTGACTTGGTTCCTGATGCAGACGTATCTGGAGAATTCTTGTTCGTGCCCTGAGCTCCCGAGATGCAGAGAAGAAGTGCTGCGCTGAGTTGCTCGGGAAGCAAGGACATAGACAGCGCCTTGTGTTTGGGAGTGAGCAGCTGCTGGTTTTTTGCAATTGACTTCGCTGTGCACTGAATGCCAGGGTGAGCTGTGCACTCCTCTACAACGAGTAGGGCAGCAGAAAACAGAGAGCACGGACGTCTGACAGCAGTTTGAAGCTGGCCTAGCAAAGAGCAGTGTTTTTGGAGTGTTCAGCAGATCCATGTTTCTGGGCAAGGGCGGGATGCGTGCACTGTGCTGACCAGCTTTCTTCCTGCGAGAGACGTTGGAAAAGCTTTTCGCCATGATGTAGTCCTATAGAGACGCAGACTCCGGCTCTCCTCAGCTGTCCGCAGGAAAGCGGCAGTTGCCGGCGTCTTTCTGCCGAAGCCGCGCTTTGCAGCCTACAAGTGCGGTTCACGTCAGCGGTGCACATAGTAGCCGCTTCTTCGCCTCCGGCAGCCGGCGAGAGCGGTTGGCTTCTGAGAGGCGAAGAACGAAACCGGCTTGTGTGCGCAGCCTTGGCACTGCTAGAGGACGGTGGCTGCAGCTGCCAGCCCTTTCAGTGCACCCCTGGGATGCTTCTGGCAGGTGCTCCAGGACGACTTTCCTGCGTTTTGACTTGGTCCTGATGCAGACGAATCTGGAGAATTCTTGTTCGTACCCTGAGCTTCCGAGATGCAGAGAACTCGAGGGCAGCTGCAGAAAAGAAGGGCTGTGCTGAGTTGCTCGGGAAGCAAGGACATAGACAGCGCCTTGTGTTTGGGAGTGAGCAGCTGTTGGTTTTTTGCAATTGACTTCGCTGTGCACTGAATGCCAGGGTGAGCTGCGCACACTTCTACAACGAGCAGGGCAGCAGAAAACAGAGAGCACGGATGTCTGACAGCAGTTTGAAGCTTGCCTAGGAAAGAGTAGTGTTTTTGTAGTGTTCAGCAAATCCATGTTTCTGGGCAAGGGCGGCATGCGTGCACTGTGCTGGCAAGCTTTCTCCCTGCGAGACACGCTGGAAAAGCTTTTCGCTATGATGCAGTCCGCTAGAGACGCAGACTCCGGCTCTCCGCAGCTGTCCGCAGGAAAGCGGCGGTTGCCGGCGTCTTTCTGCCGAAGCCGCGCTTTGCAGCCTACAAGTGCGGTTCACGTCAGCGGTGCACCTGGTAGCCGCTTCTTCGCCTCCGGCAGCCTGGGAGAGCGGTTGGCTTCTGAGAGGCAAAGAACGAAACCGGCTTGTGTGCGCTGCCTTGGCACTGCTAGAGGACGGTGGCTGCAGCTGCCAGCCCTTTCAGTTCACCGCTGGCATGCTTCTGGCAGGTGCTCCAGGACGACTTTCCTGCGTTTTGACTTGGTCCTGATGCAGACGAATCTGGAGAATTCTTGTTCGTGCCCTGAGCTTCCGAGATGCACAGAAGGGCTGCGCTGAGTTGCTCGGGAAGCAAGGACATATACAGCGCCTTGTGTTTGGGAGTGAGCATCTGCTGCTGTTTTGCAGTTGACTTCGCTGTGCACTGAATGCCAGCGTGAGCTGAGCACACTTCTACAACGAGCAGAACACTACAAAACAGAGAGCACAGATGTCTGACGGCAGTTTGAAGCTTGCCTAGGAAAGAGCAGTGTTTTTGGAGTGTTCAGCAAATCCATGTTTCTGGGCAAGGGCGGGATGCGTGCACTGTGCTGGCAAGCTCTCTCCCTGCGAGACACGCTGGAAAAGCTTTTCGCTAAGATGCAGTCCGCTAGAGACGCAGACTTCGGCTCTCCGCAGCTGTCCGCAGGAAAGCGGCGGTTGCCGGCGTCTTTCTGCCGAAACCGCGCTTTGCAGCCTACAAGTGCGGTTCACGTCAGCGGTGCACCTAGTAGCCGCTTCTTCGCCTCCGGCAGCCGGCGAGAGCGGTTGGCTTCTGAGAGGCGAAGAACGAAACCGGCTTGTGTGCGCAGCCTTGGCACTGCTAGAGTACAGTGGCTGCAACTACCAGCCCTTTCAGTTCACCTCTGGGATGCTTCTGGCAAGTGCTCCAGGATGACTTTCCTGGGTTTTGACTTGGTTCCTGATGCAGACGTATCTGGAGAATTCTTGTTCGTGCCCTGAGCTCCCGAGATGCAGAGAAGAAGTGCTGCGCTGAGTTGCTCGGGAAGCAAGGACATAGACAGCGCCTTGTGTTTGGGAGTGAGCAGCTGCTGGTTTTTTGCAATTGACTTCGCTGTGCACTGAATGCCAGGGTGAGCTGTGCACTCCTCTACAACGAGTAGGGCAGCAGAAAACAGAGAGCACGGACGTCTGACAGCAGTTTGAAGCTGGCCTAGCAAAGAGCAGTGTTTTTGGAGTGTTCAGCAGATCCATGTTTCTGGGCAAGGGCGGGATGCGTGCACTGTGCTGACCAGCTTTCTCCCTGCGAGAGACGTTGGAAAAGCTTTTCGCCATGATGTAGTCCTATAGAGACGCAGACTCCGGCTCTCCTCAGCTGTCCGCAGGAAAGCGGCGGTTGCCGGCGTCTTTCTGCCGAAGCCGCGCTTTGCAGCCTACAAGTGCGGTTCACGTCAGCGGTGCACATAGTAGCCGCTTCTTCGCCTCCGGCAGCCGGGGAGAGCGGTTGGCTTCTGAGAGGCGAAGAACGAAACCGGCTTGTGTGCGCAGCCTTGGCACTGCTAGAGGACGGTGGCTGCAGCTGCCAGCCCTTTCAGTGCACCCCTGGGATGCTTCTGGCAAGTGCTCCAGGACGACTTTCCTGCGTTTTGACTTGGTCCTGATGCAGACGAATCTGGAGAATTCTTGTTCGTACCCTGAGCTTCCGAGATGCAGAGAACTCGAGGGCAGCTGCAGAAAAGAAGGGCTGTGCTGAGTTGCTCGGGAAGCAAGGACATAGACAGCGCCTTGTGTTTGGGAGTGAGCAGCTGTTGGTTTTTTGGAATTGACTTCGCTGTGCACTGAATGCCAGGGTGAGCTGAGCACACTTCTACAACGAGCAGGGCAGCAGAAAACAGAGAGCACGGATGTCTGACAGCAGTTTGAAGCTTGCCTAGGAAAGAGTAGTGTTTTTGGAGTGTTCAGCAAATCCATGTTTCTGGGCAAGGGCGGCATGCGTGCACTGTGCTGGCAAGCTCTCTCCCGGCGAGACACGCTGGAAAAGCTTTTCGCTATGATGCAGTCCGCTAGAGACGCAGACTCCGGCTCTCCGCAGCTGTCCGCAGGAAAGCGGCGGTTGCCGGCGTCTTTCTGCCGAAGCCGCGCTTTGCAGCCTACAAGTGCGGTTCACGTCAGCGGTGCACCTAGTAGCCGCTTCTTCGCCTCCGGCAGCCGGGGAGAGCGGTTGGCTTCTGAGAGGCGAAGAACGAAACCGGCTTGTGTGCGCTGCCTTGGCACTGCTAGAGGACGGTGGCTGCAGCTGCCAGCCCTTTCAGTTCACCGCTGGCATGCTTCTGGCAGGTGCTCCAGGACGACTTTCCTGCGTTTTGACTTGGTCCTGATGCAGACGAATCTGGAGAATTCTTGTTCGTGCCCTGAGCTTCCGAGATGCACAGAAGGGCTGCGCTGAGTTGCTCGGGAAGCAAGGACATATACAGCGCCTTGTGTTTGGGAGTGAGCAGCTGCTGGTTTTTTGCAATTGACTTCGCTGTGCACTGAATGCCAGGGTGAGCTGTGCACTCCTCTACAACGAGTAGGGCAGCAGAAAACAGAGAGCACGGACGTCTGACAGCAGTTTGAAGCTGGCCTAGCAAAGAGCAGTGTTTTTGGAGTGTTCAGCAGATCCATGTTTCTGGGCAAGGGCGGGATGCGTGCACTGTGCTGACCAGCTTTCTTCCTGCGAGAGACGTTGGAAAAGCTTTTCGCCATGATGTAGTCCTATAGAGACGCAGACTCCGGCTCTCCTCAGCTGTCCCCAGGAAAGCGGCGGTTGCCGGCGTCTTTCTGCCGAAGCCGCGCTTTGCAGCCTACAAGTGCGGTTCACGTCAGCGGTGCACATAGTAGCCGCTTCTTCGCCTCCGGCAGCCGGTGAGAGCGGTTGGCTTCTGAGAGGCGAAGAACGAAACCGGCTTGTGTGCGCAGCCTTGGCACTGCTAGAGGACGGTGGCTGCAGCTGCCAGCCCTTTCAGTGCACCCCTGGGATGCTTCTGGCAAGTGCTCCAGGACGACTTTCCTGCGTTTTGACTTGGTCCTGATGCAGACGAATCTGGAGAATTCTTGTTCGTACCCTGAGCTTCCGAGATGCAGAGAACTCGAGGGCAGCTGCAGAAAAGAAGGGCTGTGCTGAGTTGCTCGGGAAGCAAGGACATAGACAGCGCCTTGTGTTTGGGAGTGAGCAGCTGCTGGTTTTTTGCAATTGACTTCGCTGTGCACTGAATGCCAGGGTGAGCTGTGCACTCCTCTACAACGAGTAGGGCAGCAGAAAACAGAGAGCACGGACGTCTGACAGCAGTTTGAAGCTGGCCTAGCAAAGAGCAGTGTTTTTGGAGTGTTCAGCAGATCCATGTTTCTGGGCAAGGGCGGGATGCGTGCACTGTGCTGACCAGCTTTCTCCCTGCGAGAGACGTTGGAAAAGCTTTTCGCCATGATGTAGTCCTATAGAGACGCAGACTCCGGCTCTCCTCAGCTGTCCGCAGGAAAGCGGCGGTTGCCGGCGTCTTTCTGCCGAAGCCGCGCTTTGCAGCCTACAAGTGCGGTTCACGTCAGCGGTGCACATAGTAGCCGCTTCTTCGCCTCCGGCAGCCGGCGAGAGCGGTTGGCTTCTGAGAGGCGAAGAACGAAACCGGCTTGTGTGCGCTGCCTTGGCACTGCTAGAGGACGGTGGCTGCAGCTGCCAGCCCTTTCAGTTCACCGCTGGCATGCTTCTGGCAGGTGCTCCAGGACGACTTTCCTGCGTTTTGACTTGGTCCTGATGCAGACGAATCTGGAGAATTCTTGTTCGTGCCCTGAGCTTCCGAGATGCACAGAAGGGCTGCGCTGAGTTGCTCGGGAAGCAAGGACATAGACAGCGCCTTGTGTTTGGGAGTGAGCATCTGCTGCTGTTTTGCAGTTGACTTCGCTGTGCACTGAATGCCAGCGTGAGCTGAGCACACTTCTACAACGAGCAGAACACTACAAAACAGAGAGCACAGATGTCTGACGGCAGTTTAAAGCTTGCCTAGGAAAGAGCAGTGTTTTTGGAGTGTTCAGCAAATCCATGTTTCTGGGCAAGGGCGGGATGCGTGCACTGTGCTGGCAAGCTCTCTCCCTGCGAGACACGCTGGAAAAGCTTTTCGCTATGATGCAGTCCGCTAGAGACGCAGACTTCGGCTCTCCGCAGCTGTCCGCAGGAAAGCGGCGGTTGCCGGCGTCTTTCTGCCGAAACCGCGCTTTGCAGCCTACAAGTGCGGTTCACGTCAGCGGTGCACCTAGTAGCCGCTTCTTCCCCTCCGGCAGCCGGCGAGAGCGGTTGGCTTCTGAGAGGCGAAGAACGAAACCGGCTTGTGTGCGCAGCCTTGGCACTGCTAGAGTACAGTGGCTGCAACTACCAGCCCTTTCAGTTCACCTCTGGGATGCTTCTGGCAAGTGCTCCAGGACGACTTTCCTGGGTTTTGACTTGGTTCCTGATGCAGACGTATCTGGAGAATTCTTGTTCGTGCCCTGAGCTCCCGAGATGCAGAGAAGAAGTGCTGCGCTGAGTTGCTCGGGAAGCAAGGACATAGACAGCGCCTTGTGTTTGGGAGTGAGCAGCTGCTGGTTTTTTGCAATTGACTTCGCTGTGCACTGAATGCCAGGGTGAGCTGTGCACTCCTCTACAACGAGTAGGGCAGCAGAAAACAGAGAGCACGGACGTCTGACAGCAGTTTGAAGCTGGCCTAGCAAAGAGCAGTGTTTTTGGAGTGTTCAGCAGATCCATGTTTCTGGGCAAGGGCGGGATGCGTGCACTGTGCTGACCAGCTTTCTTCCTGCGAGAGACGTTGGAAAAGCTTTTCGCCATGATGTAGTCCTATAGAGACGCAGACTCCGGCTCTCCTCAGCTGTCCGCAGGAAAGCGGCAGTTGCCGGCGTCTTTCTGCCGAAGCCGCGCTTTGCAGCCTACAAGTGCGGTTCACGTCAGCGGTGCACATAGTAGCCGCTTCTTCGCCTCCGGCAGCCGGCGAGAGCGGTTGGCTTCTGAGAGGCGAAGAACGAAACCGGCTTGTGTGCGCTGCCTTGGCACTGCTAGAGTACAGTGGCTGCAACTGCCAGCCCTTTCAGTTCACCTCTGGGATGCTTCTGGCAGGTGCTCCAGGACGACTTTCCTGGGTTTTGACTTGGTTCCTGATGCAGACGTATCTGGAGAATTCTTGTTCGTGCCCTGAGCTCCCGAGATGCAGAGAAGAAGTGCTGCGCTGAGTTGCTCGGGAAGCAAGAACATAGAGAGCGCCTTGTGTTTAGGAGTGAGCAGCTGCTGGTTTTTTGCAATTGACTTCGCTGTGCACTGAATGCCAGGGTGAGCTGTGCACTCCTCTACAACGAGTAGGGCAGCAGAAAACAGAGAGAACGGACGTCTGACAGCAGTTTGAAACTTGCCTAGGAAAGAGTAGTGTTTTTGGAGTGTTCAGCAAATATATGTTTCTGGGCAAGGGCGGGATGCGTGCACTGTGCTGGCAAGCTCTCTCCCTGCGAGACACGCTGGAAAAGCTTTTCGCTATGATGCAGTCCGCTAGAGACGCAGACTCCGGCTCTCCGCAGCTGTCCGCAGGAAAGCGGCGGTTGCCGGCGTCTTTCCGCCGAAGACGCGCTTTGCAGCCTACAAGTGCGGTTCACGTCAGCGGTGCACCTAGTAGCCGCTTCTTCGCCTCCGGCAGCCGGGGAGAGCGGTTGGCTTCTGAGAGGCGAAGAACGAAACCGGCTTGTGTGCGCTGCCTTGGCACTGCTAGAGGACGGTGGCTGCAGCTGCCAGCCCTTTCAGTTCACCCCTGGGATGCTTCTGGCAGGTGCTCCAGGACGACTTTCCTGCGTTTTGACTTGGTCCTGATGCAGACGAATCACGAGAATTCTTGTTCGTACCCTGAGCTTCCGAGTTGCAGAGAACTCAAGGGCAGATGCAGAAAAGAAGGGCTGTGCTGAGTTGCTCGGGAAGCAAGGACATAGACAGCGCCTTGTGTTTGGGAGTGAGCAGCTGCTGGTTTTTTGCAGTTGACTTCGCTGTGCACTGAATGTCAGGTGGAGCTGTGCACAGTTCCACAACGAGCAGCACACCACAAAACAGAGAGCACAGATGTCTGACAGCAATTTGAAGCTTGCCTAGAAAAGAGTAGTGTTTTTGGGGTGTTCAGCAAATATATTTTTCTGAGCAAGGGCGGGATGTGTGCACTGTGCTGGCAAGCTTTCTCCCTGCGAGACACGCTGGAAAAACTTTTCGCTATGATGCAGTCCGCTTGAGACGCAGACTCCGGCTCTCCTCAGCTGTCCGCAGGAAAGCGGCGGTTGCCGGCGTCTTTCTGCCGAAGCCGCGCTTTGCAGCCTACAAGTGCGGTTCACGTCAGCGGTGCACATAGTAGCCGCTTCTTCGCCTCCGGCAGCCGGCGAGAGCGGTTGGCTTCTGAGAGGCGAAGAACGAAACCGGCTTGTGTGCGCTGCCTTGGCACTGCTAGAGGACGGTGGCTGCAGCTGCCAGCCCTTTCAGTTCACCGCTGGCATGCTTCTGGCAGGTGCTCCAGGACGACTTTCCTGCGTTTTGACTTGGTCCTGATGCAGACGAATCTGGAGAATTCTTGTTCGTGCCCTGAGCTTCCGAGATGCACAGAAGGGCTGCGCTGAGTTGCTCGGGAAGCAAGGACATAGACAGCGCCTTGTGTTTGGGAGTGAGCATCTGCTGCTGTTTTGCAGTTGACTTCGCTGTGCACTGAATGCCAGCGTGAGCTGAGCACACTTCTACAACGAGCAGAACACTACAAAACAGAGAGCACAGATGTCTGACGGCAGTTTAAAGCTTGCCTAGGAAAGAGCAGTGTTTTTGGAGTGTTCAGCAAATCCATGTTTCTGGGCAAGGGCGGGATGCGTGCACTGTGCTGGCAAGCTCTCTCCCTGCGAGACACGCTGGAAAAGCTTTTCGCTATGATGCAGTCCGCTAGAGACGCAGACTTCGGCTCTCCGCAGCTGTCCGCAGGAAAGCGGCGGTTGCCGGCGTCTTTCTGCCGAAACCGCGCTTTGCAGCCTACAAGTGCGGTTCACGTCAGCGGTGCACCTAGTAGCCGCTTCTTCGCCTCCGGCAGCCGGCGAGAGCGGTTGGCTTCTGAGAGGCGAAGAACGAAACCGGCTTGTGTGCGCAGCCTTGGCACTGCTAGAGTACAGTGGCTGCAACTACCAGCCCTTTCAGTTCACCTCTGGGATGCTTCTGGCAAGTGCTCCAGGACGACTTTCCTGGGTTTTGACTTGGTTCCTGATGCAGACGTATCTGGAGAATTCTTGTTCGTGCCCTGAGCTCCCGAGATGCAGAGAAGAAGTGCTGCGCTGAGTTGCTCGGGAAGCAAGGACATAGACAGCGCCTTGTGTTTGGGAGTGAGCAGCTGCTGGTTTTTTGCAATTGACTTCGCTGTGCACTGAATGCCAGGGTGAGCTGTGCACTCCTCTACAACGAGTAGGGCAGCAGAAAACAGAGAGCACGGACGTCTGACAGCAGTTTGAAGCTGGCCTAGCAAAGAGCAGTGTTTTTGGAGTGTTCAGCAGATCCATGTTTCTGGGCAAGGGCGGGATGCGTGCACTGTGCTGACCAGCTTTCTTCCTGCGAGAGACGTTGGAAAAGCTTTTCGCCATGATGTAGTCCTATAGAGACGCAGACTCCGGCTCTCCTCAGCTGTCCGCAGGAAAGCGGCAGTTGCCGGCGTCTTTCTGCCGAAGCCGCGCTTTGCAGCCTACAAGTGCGGTTCACGTCAGCGGTGCACATAGTAGCCGCTTCTTCGCCTCCGGCAGCCGGCGAGAGCGGTTGGCTTCTGAGAGGCGAAGAACGAAACTGGCTTGTGTGCGCAGCCTTGGCACTGCTAGAGGACGGTGGCTGCAGCTGCCAGCCCTTTCAGTGCACCCCTGGGATGCTTCTGGCAAGTGCTCCAGGACGACTTTCCTCCGTTTTGACTTGGTCCTGATGCAGACGAATCTGGAGAATTCTTGTTCGTACCCTGAGCTTCCGAGATGCAGAGAACTCGAGGGCAGCTGCAGAAAAGAAGGGCTGTGCTGAATTGCTCGGGAAGCAAGGACATAGACAGCGCCTTGTGTTTGGGAGTGAGAAGCTGCTGGTTTTTTACAGTTGACTTCGCTGTGCACTGAATGCCAGGTGGAGCTGTGCACTCTTCTACAGCGAGCAGGGCAGCAGAAAACAGAGAGCACAGATGTGTGACAGCAGTTTGAAGCTTGCCTAGGAAAGAGCAGTGTTTTTGGAGTGTTCAGCAAATATATGTTTCTGGGCAAGGGCGGGATGCGTGCACTGTGCTGCCAAGCTTTCTCCCTGCGAGACACGCTGGAAAAGCTTTTCGCTATGATGCAGTCCGCTAGAGACGCCGACTTCGGCTCTCCGCAGCTGTCCGCAGGAAAGCGGCGGTTGCCGGCTTCTTTCTGCCGAAGCCGCGCTTTGCAGCCTACAAGTGCGGTTCACGTCAGCGGTGCACCTAGTAGCCGCTTCTTCGCCTCCGGCAGCCGGGGAGAGCGGTTGGCTTCTGAGAGGCGAAGAACGAAACCGGCTTGTGTGCGCAGCCTTGGCACTGCTAGAGGACGGTGGCTGACGCTGCCAGCCCTTTCAATTCACCGCTGGCATGCGTCTGGCAGGTGCCCCAGGACGACTTTCCTGCGTTTTGACATGGTCCTGATGCAGACGGATCTGGAGAATTCTTGTTCGTGCCCTGAGCTTCCGAGTGGCAGAGAACTCGATGGCAGCTGCAGAAAAGAAGGGCTGTGCCAAATTGCTTGGGAAGCAAGGACATAGACAGCGCCTTGTGTTTGGGAGTGAGCAGCTGCTGGGTTTTTGCAGTTGACTTCGCTGTGCACTGAATGCCAGGTGGAGCTGTGCACTCTTCTACAACGAGCAGGACACCACAAAACAGAGAGCACAGATGTGTGACAGCAGTTTGAAGCTTGCATAGGAAAGAGTAGTGTTTTTGGAGGGTTCAGCAAATATATGTTTCTGGGCAAGGGCGGGATGCGTGCACTGCGCTGGCAAGCTTTCTCCCTGCGAGACACGCTGGAAAAGCTTTTCGCTATGATGCAGTCCGCTAGAGACGCAGACTCCGGCTCTGAGCAGCTGTCCGCAGGAAAGCGGCGGTTGCCGGCGTCTTTCTGCCAAAGCCGCGCTTTGCAGCCGACAAGTGCGGTTCACGTCAGCGGTGCACCTAGTAGCCGCTTCTTCGCCTCCAGCAGCAGGTGAGAGCGGTTGGCTTCTGAGAGGCGAAGAACAAAAACCGGCTTGTGTGCGCTGCCTTGGCACTGCTAGAGGACGGTGGCTGCAGCTGCCAGCCCTTTCAATTCACCGCTGGCATGCGTCTTGCAGGTGCTCCAGTACGACTTTCCTGCGTTTTGACTTGGTCCTGATGCAGACGAATCTGGAGAATTCTTGTTCGTAGCCTGAAATTCCGAGTGGCAGAGATCTCGATGGCAGCTGCAGAAAAGAAGGGCTGTGCCGAATTGCTCGGGAAGCAAGGACATAGACAGCGCCTTGTGTTTGGGAGTGAGCAGCTGCTGGTTTTTTGCAATTGACTTCGCTGTGCACTGAATGCCAGGGTGAGCTGTGCACTCCTCTACAACGAGTAGGGCAGCAGAAAACAGAGAGCACGGACGTCTGACAGCAGTTTGAAGCTGGCCTAGCAAAGAGCAGTGTTTTTGGAGTGTTCAGCAGATCCATGTTTCTGGGCAAGGGCGGGATGCGTGCACTGTGCTGACCAGCTTTCTTCCTGCGAGAGACGTTGGAAAAGCTTTTCGCCATGATGTAGTCCTATAGAGACGCAGACTCCGGCTCTCCTCAGCTGTCCGCAGGAAAGCGGCGGTTGCCGGCGTCTTTCTGCCGAAGCCGCGCTTTGCAGCCTACAAGTGCGGTTCACGTCAGCGGTGCACATAGTAGCCGCTTCTTCGCCTCCGGCAGCCGGCGAGAGCGGTTGGCTTCTGAGAGGCGAAGAACGAAACCGGCTTGTGTGCGCTGCCTTGGCACTGCTAGAGGACGGTGGCTGCAGCTGCCAGCCCTTTCAGTTCACCGCTGGCATGCTTCTGGCAGGTGCTCCAGGACGACTTTCCTGCGTTTTGACTTGGTCCTGATGCAGACGAATCTGGAGAATTCTTGTTCGTGCCCTGAGCTTCCGAGATGCACAGAAGGGCTGCGCTGAGTTGCTCGGGAAGCAAGGACATAGACAGCGCCTTGTGTTTGGGAGTGAGCATCTGCTGCTGTTTTGCAGTTGACTTCGCTGTGCACTGAATGCCAGCGTGAGCTGAGCACACTTCTACAACGAGCAGAACACTACAAAACAGAGAGCACAGATGTCTGACGGCAGTTTAAAGCTTGCCTAGGAAAGAGCAGTGTTTTTGGAGTGTTCAGCAAATCCATGTTTCTGGGCAAGGGCGGGATGCGTGCACTGTGCTGGCAAGCTCTCTCCCTGCGAGACACGCTGGAAAAGCTTTTCGCTATGATGTAGTCCGCTAGAGACGCAGACTTCGGCTCTCCGCAGCTGTCCGCAGGAAAGCGGCGGTTGCCGGCGTCTTTCTGCCGAAACCGCGCTTTGCAGCCTACAAGTGCGGTTCACGTCAGCGGTGCACCTAGTAGCCGCTTCTTCGCCTCCGGCAGCCGGCGAGAGCGGTTGGCTTCTGAGAGGCGAAGAACGAAACCGGCTTGTGTGCGCAGCCTTGGCACTGCTAGAGTACAGTGGCTGCAACTACCAGCCCTTTCAGTTCACCTCTGGGATGCTTCTGGCAAGTGCTCCAGGACGACTTTCCTGGGTTTTGACTTGGTTCCTGATGCAGACGTATCTGGAGAATTCTTGTTCGTGCCCTGAGCTCCCGAGATGCAGAGAAGAAGTGCTGCGCTGAGTTGCTCGGGAAGCAAGGACATAGACAGCGCCTTGTGTTTGGGAGTGAGCAGCTGCTGGTTTTTTGCAATTGACTTCGCTGTGCACTGAATGCCAGGGTGAGCTGTGCACTCCTCTACAACGAGTAGGGCAGCAGAAAACAGAGAGCACGGACGTCTGACAGCAGTTTGAAGCTGGCCTAGCAAAGAGCAGTGTTTTTGGAGTGTTCAGCAGATCCATGTTTCTGGGCAAGGGCGGGATGCGTGCACTGTGCTGACCAGCTTTCTTCCTGCGAGAGACGTTGGAAAAGCTTTTCGCCATGATGTAGTCCTATAGAGACGCAGACTCCGGCTCTCCTCAGCTGTCCGCAGGAAAGCGGCAGTTGCCGGCGTCTTTCTGCCGAAGCCGCGCTTTGCAGCCTACAAGTGCGGTTCACGTCAGCGGTGCACATAGTAGCCGCTTCTTCGCCTCCGGCAGCCGGCGAGAGCGGTTGGCTTCTGAGAGGCGAAGAACGAAACTGGCTTGTGTGCGCAGCCTTGGCACTGCTAGAGGACGGTGGCTGCAGCTGCCAGCCCTTTCAGTGCACCCCTGGGATGCTTCTGGCAAGTGCTCCAGGACGACTTTCCTCCGTTTTGACTTGGTCCTGATGCAGACGAATCTGGAGAATTCTTGTTCGTACCCTGAGCTTCCGAGATGCAGAGAACTCGAGGGCAGCTGCAGAAAAGAAGGGCTGTGCTGAATTGCTCGGGAAGCAAGGACATAGACAGCGCCTTGTGTTTGGGAGTGAGAAGCTGCTGGTTTTTTACAGTTGACTTCGCTGTGCACTGAATGCCAGGTGGAGCTGTGCACTCTTCTACAGCGAGCAGGGCAGCAGAAAACAGAGAGCACAGATGTGTGACAGCAGTTTGAAGCTTGCCTAGGAAAGAGTAGTGTTTTTGGAGTGTTCAGCAAATATATGTTTCTGGGCAAGGGCGGGATGCGTGCACTGTGCTGCCAAGCTTTCTCCCTGCGAGACACGCTGGAAAAGCTTTTCGCTATGATGCAGTCCGCTAGAGACGCCGACTTCGGCTCTCCGCAGCTGTCCGCAGGAAAGCGGCGGTTGCCGGCTTCTTTCTGCCGAAGCCGCGCTTTGCAGCCTACAAGTGCGGTTCACGTCAGCGGTGCACCTAGTAGCCGCTTCTTCGCCTCCGGCAGCCGGGGAGAGCGGTTGGCTTCTGAGAGGCGAAGAACGAAACCGGCTTGTGTGCGCAGCCTTGGCACTGCTAGAGGACGGTGGCTGACGCTGCCAGCCCTTTCAATTCACCGCTGGCATGCGTCTGGCAGGTGCCCCAGGACGACTTTCCTGCGTTTTGACATGGTCCTGATGCAGACGGATCTGGAGAATTCTTGTTCGTGCCCTGAGCTTCCGAGTGGCAGAGAACTCGATGGCAGCTGCAGAAAAGAAGGGCTGTGCCAAATTGCTTGGGAAGCAAGGACATAGACAGCGCCTTGTGTTTGGGAGTGAGCAGCTGCTGGGTTTTTGCAGTTGACTTCGCTGTGCACTGAATGCCAGGTGGAGCTGTGCACTCTTCTACAACGAGCAGGACACCACAAAACAGAGAGCACAGATGTGTGACAGCAGTTTGAAGCTTGCATAGGAAAGAGTAGTGTTTTTGGAGGGTTCAGCAAATATATGTTTCTGGGCAAGGGCGGGATGCGTGCACTGCGCTGGCAAGCTTTCTCCCTGCGAGACACGCTGGAAAAGCTTTTCGCTATGATGCAGTCCGCTAGAGACGCAGACTCCGGCTCTGAGCAGCTGTCCGCAGGAAAGCGGCGGTTGCCGGCGTCTTTCTGCCAAAGCCGCGCTTTGCAGCCGACAAGTGCGGTTCACGTCAGCGGTGCACTCAGTAGCCGCTTCTTCGCCTCCGGCAGCCGGGGAGAGCGGTTGGCTTCTGAGAGGCGAAGAACGAAACCGGCTTGTGTGCGCAGCCTTGGCACTGCTAGAGGACGGTGGCTGCAGCTGCCAGCCCTTTCAGTTCACCGCTGGCATGCTTCTGGCAGGTGCTCCAGGACGACTTTCCTGCGATTTGACTTGGTCCTGATGCAGACGAATCTGGAGAATTCTTGTTCGTACCCTGAGCTTCCGAGATGCAGAGAACTCGAGGGCAGCTGCAGAAAAGAAGGGCTGTGCTGAGTTGCTCGGAAAGCAAGGACATAGACAGCGCCTTGTGTTTGGGAGTGAGCAGCTGTTGGTTTTTTGCAATTGACTTCGCTGTGCACTGAATGCCAGGGTGAGCTGAGCACACTTCTACAACGAGCAGGGCAGCAGAAAACAGAGAGCACGGATGTCTGACAGCAGTTTGAAACTTGCCTAGGAAAGAGTAGTGTTTTTGGAGTGTTCAGCAAATCCATGTTTCTGGGCAAGGGCGGCATGCGTGCACTGTGCTGGCAAGCTTTCTCCATGCGAGACACGCTGGAAAAGCTTTTCGCTATGATGCAGTCCGCTAGAGACGCAGACTCCGGCTCTCCGCAGCTGTCCGCAGGAAAGCGGCGGTTGCCGGCGTCTTTCTGCCGAAGCCGCGCTTTGCAGCCTACAAGTGCGGTTCACGTCAGCGGTGCACATAGTAGCCGCTTCTTCGCCTCCGGCAGCCGGGGAGAGCGGTTGGCTTCTGAGAGACGAAGAACGAAACCGGCTTGTGTGCGCTGCCTTGGCACTGCTAGAGGACGGTGGCTGCAGCTGCCAGCCCTTTCAGTTCCCCGCTGGCATGCTTCTGGCAGGTGCTCCAGGACGACTTTCCTGCGTTTTGACTTGGTCCTGATGCAGACGAATCTGGAGAATTCTTGTTCGTGCCCTGAGCTTCCGAGATGCACAGAAGGGCTGCGCTGAGTTGCTCGGGAAGCAAGGACATAAACAGCGCCTTGTGTTTGGGAGTGAGCATCTGCTGCTGTTTTGCAGTTGACTTCGCTGTGCACTGAATGCCAGCGTGAGCTGAGCACACTTCTACAACGAGCAGAACACTACAAAACAGAGAGCACAGATGTCTGACAGCAGTTTGAAGCTTGCCTAGGAAAGAGCAGTGTTTTTGGAGTGTTCAGCAAATCCATGTTTCTGGGCAAGGGCGGGATGCGTGCACTGTGCTGGCAGGCTCTCTCCCTGCGAGACACGCTGGAAAAGCTTTTCGCTATGATGCAGTCCGCTAGAGACGCAGAGTTCGGCTCTCCGCAGCTGTCCGCAGGAAAGCGGCGGTTGCCGGCGTCTTTCTGCCGAAGACGCGCTTTGCAGCCTACAAGTGCGGTTCACGTCAGCGGTGCACCTAGTAGCCGCTTCTTCGCCTCCGGCAGCCGGGGAGAGCGGTTGGCTTCTGAGAGGCGAAGAACGAAACCGGCTTGTGTGCGCAGCCTTGGCACTGCTAGAGTACAGTGGCTGCAACTGCCAGCCCTTTCAGTTCACCTCTGGGATGCTTCTGGCAGGTGCTCCAGGACGACTTTCCTGGGTTTTGACTTGGTTCCTGATGCAGACGTATCTGGAGAATTCTTGTTCGTGCCCTGAGCTCCCGAGATGCAGAGAAGAAGTGCTGCGCTGAGTTGCTCGGGAAGCAAGAACATAGAGAGCGCCTTGTGTTTGGGAGTGAGCAGCTGCTGGTTTTTTGCAATTGACTTCGCTGTGCACTGAATGCCAGGGTGAGCTGTGCACTCCTCTACAACGAGTAGGGCAGCAGAAAACAGAGAGAACGGACGTCTGACAGCAGTTTGAAACTTGCCTAGGAAAGAGTAGTGTTTTTGGAGTGTTCAGCAAATATATGTTTCTGGGCAAGGGCGGGATGCGTGCACTGTGCTGGCAAGCTCTCTCCCTGCGAGACACGCTGGAAAAGCTTTTCGCTATGATGCAGTCCGCTAGAGACGCAGACTCCGGCTCTCCGCAGCTGTCCGCAGGAAAGCGGCGGTTGCCGGCGTCTTTCCGCCGAAGACGCGCTTTGCAGCCTACAAGTGCGGTTCACGTCAGCGGTGCACCTAGTAGCCGCTTCTTCGCCTCCGGCAGCCGGGGAGAGCGGTTGGCTTCTGAGAGGCGAAGAACGAAACCGGCTTGTGTGCGCTGCCTTGGCACTGCTAGAGGACGGTGGCTGCAGCTGCCAGCCCTTTCAGTTCACCCCTGGGATGCTTCTGGCAGGTGCTCCAGGACGACTTTCCTGCGTTTTGACTTGGTCCTGATGCAGACGAATCACGAGAATTCTTGTTCGTACCCTGAGCTTCCGAGTTGCAGAGAACTCAAGGGCAGATGCAGAAAAGAAGGGCTGTGCTGAGTTGCTCGGGAAGCAAGGACATAGACAGCGCCTTGTGTTTGGGAGTGAGCAGCTGCTGGTTTTTTGCAGTTGACTTCGCTGTGCACTGAATGTCAGGTGGAGCTGTGCACAGTTCCACAACGAGCAGCACACCACAAAACAGAGAGCACAGATGTCTGACAGCAATTTGAAGCTTGCCTAGAAAAGAGTAGTGTTTTTGGGGTGTTCAGCAAATATATTTTTCTGAGCAAGGGCGGGATGTGTGCACTGTGCTGGCAAGCTTTCTCCCTGCGAGACACGCTGGAAAAACTTTTCGCTATGATGCAGTCCGCTTGAGACGCAGACTCCGGCTCTCCGCAGCTGTCCGCAGGAAAGCGGCGGTTGCCGGCGTCTTTCTGCCGAAGCCGCGCTTTGCAGCCTACAAGTGCGGTTCACGTCAGCGGTGCACCTAGTAGCCGCTTCTTCGCCTCCGGCAGCCGGGGAGAGCGGTTGGCTTCTGAGAGGCGAAGAACGAAACCGGCTTGTGTGCGCAGCCTTGGCACTGCTAGAGTACAGTGGCTGCAGCTGCCAGCCCTTTCAGTTCACCGCTGGCATGTTTCTAGCAGGTGCTCCAGGACGACTTTCCTGCGTTTTGACTTGGTCCTGATGCAGACGAATCTGGAGAATTCTTGTTCGTGCCCTGAGCTTCCGAGATGCACAGAAGGGCTGCGCTGAGTTGCTCGGGAAGCAAGGACATATACAGCGCCTTGTGTTTGGGAGTGAGCATCTGCTGCTGTTTTGCAGTTGACTTCGCTGTGCACTGAATGCCAGCGTGAGCTGAGCACACTTCTACAACGAGCAGAACACTACAAAACAGAGAGCACAGATGTCTGACAGCAGTTTGAAGCTTGCCTAGGAAAGAGCAGTGTTTTTGGAGTGTTCAGCAAATCCATGTTTCTGGGCAAGGGCGGGATGCGTGCACTGTGCTGGCAAGCTCTCTCCCTGCGAGACACGCTGGAAAAGCTTTTCGCTATGATGCAGTCCGCTAGAGACGCAGACTTCGGCTCTCCGCAGCTGTCCGCAGGAAAGCGGCGGTTGCCGGCGTCTTTCTGCCGAAACCGCGCTTTGCAGCCTACAAGTGCGGTTCACGTCAGCGGTGCACCTAGTAGCCGCTTCTTCGCCTCCGGCAGCCGGCGAGAACGGTTGGCTTCTGAGAGGCGAAGAACGAAACCGGCTTGTGTGCGCAGCCTTGGCACTGCTAGAGTACAGTGGCTGCAACTGCCAGCCCTTTCAGTTCACCTCTGGGATGCTTCTGGCAAGTGCTCCAGGACGACTTTCCTGGGTTTTGACTTGGTTCCTGATGCAGACGTATCTGGAGAATTCTTGTTCGTGCCCTGAGCTCCCGAGATGCAGAGAAGAAGTGCTGCGCTGAGTTGCTCGGGAAGCAAGGACATAGACAGCGCCTTGTGTTTGGGAGTGAGCAGCTGCTGGTTTTTTGCAATTGACTTCGCTGTGCACTGAATGCCAGGGTGAGCTGTGCACTCCTCTACAACGAGTAGGGCAGCAGAAAACAGAGAGCACGGACGTCTGACAGCAGTTTGAAGCTGGCCTAGCAAAGAGCAGTGTTTTTGGAGTGTTCAGCAGATCCATGTTTCTGGGCAAGGGCGGGATGCGTGCACTGTGCTGACCAGCTTTCTCCCTGCGAAAGACGTTGGAAAAGCTTTTCGCCATGATGTAGTCCTATAGAGACGCAGACTCCGGCTCTCCGCAGCTGTCCGCAGGAAAGCGGCGGTTGCCGGCGTCTTTCTGCCGAAGCCGCGCTTTGCAGCCTACAAGTGCGGTTCACGTCAGCGGTGCACCTAGTAGCCGCTTCTTCGCCTCCGGCAGCCGGGGAGAGCGGTTGGCTTCTGAGAGGCGAAGAACGAAACCGGCTTGTGTGCGCTGCCTTGGCACTGCTAGAGGACGGTGGCTGCAGCTGCCAGCCCTTTCAGTTCACCGCTGGCATGCTTCTGGCAGGTGCTCCAGGACGACTTTCCTGCGTTTTGACTTGGTCCTGATGCAGACGAATCTGGAGAATTCTTGTTCGTGCCCTGAGCTTCCGAGATGCACAGAAGGGCTGCGCTGAGTTGCTCGGGAAGCAAGGACATATACAGCGCCTTGTGTTTGGGAGTGAGCATCTGCTGCTGTTTTGCAGTTGACTTCGCTGTGCACTGAATGCCAGCGTGAGCTGAGCACACTTCTACAACGAGCAGAACACTACAAAACAGAGAGCACAGATGTCTGACAGCAGTTTGAAGCTTGCCTAGGAAAGAGCAGTGTTTTTGGAGTGTTCAGCAAATCCAAGTTTCTGGGCTAGGGCGGGATGCGTGCACTGTGCTGGCAAGCTCTCTCCCTGCGAGACACGCTGGAAAAGCTTTTCGCTAAGATGCAGTCCGCTAGAGACGCAGACTTCGGCTCTCCGCAGCTGTCCGCAGGAAAGCGGCGGTTGCCGGCGTCTTTCTGCCGAAACCGCGCTTTGCAGCCTACAAGTGCGGTTCACGTCAGCGGTGCACCTAGTAGCCGCTTCTTCGCCTCCGGCAGCCGGGGAGAGCGGTTGGCTTCTGAGAGGCGAAGAACGAAACCGGCTTGTGTGCGCAGCCTTGGCACTGCTAGAGTACAGTGGCTGCAACTACCAGCCCTTTCAGTTCACCTCTGGGATGCTTCTGGCAGGTGCTCCAGGACGACTTTCCTGGGTTTTGACTTGGTTCCTGATGCAGACGTATCTGGAGAATTCTTGTTCGTGCCCTGAGCTCCCGAGATGCAGAGAAGAAGTGCTGCGCTGAGTTGCTCGGGAAGCAAGGACATAGACAGCGCCTTGTGTTTGGGAGTGAGCAGCTGCTGGTTTTTTGCAATTGACTTCGCTGTGCACTGAATGCCAGGGTGAGCTGTGCACTCCTCTACAACGAGTAGGGCAGCAGAAAACAGAGAGCACGGACGTCTGACAGCAGTTTGAAGCTGGCCTAGCAAAGAGCAGTGTTTTTGGAGTGTTCAGCAGATCCATGTTTCTGGGCAAGGGCGGGATGCGTGCACTGTGCTGACCAGCTTTCTTCCTGCGAGAGACGTTGGAAAAGCTTTTCGCCATGATGTAGTCCTATAGAGACGCAGACTCCGGCTCTCCTCAGCTGTCCGCAGGAAAGCGGCAGTTGCCGGCGTCTTTCTGCCGAAGCCGCGCTTTGCAGCCTACAAGTGCGGTTCACGTCAGCGGTGCACATAGTAGCCGCTTCTTCGCCTCCGGCAGCCGGCGAGAGCGGTTGGCTTCTGAGAGGCGAAGAACGAAACCGGCTTGTGTGCGCAGCCTTGGCACTGCTAGAGGACGGTGGCTGCAGCTGCCAGCCCTTTCAGTGCACCCCTGGGATGCTTCTGGCAGGTGCTCCAGGACGACTTTCCTGCGTTTTGACTTGGTCCTGATGCAGACGAATCTGGAGAATTCTTGTTCGTACCCTGAGCTTCCGAGATGCAGAGAACTCGAGGGCAGCTGCAGAAAAGAAGGGCTGTGCTGAGTTGCTCGGGAAGCAAGGACATAGACAGCGCCTTGTGTTTGGGAGTGAGCAGCTGTTGGTTTTTTGCAATTGACTTCGCTGTGCACTGAATGCCAGGGTGAGCTGCGCACACTTCTACAACGAGCAGGGCAGCAGAAAACAGAGAGCACGGATGTCTGACAGCAGTTTGAAGCTTGCCTAGGAAAGAGTAGTGTTTTTGTAGTGTTCAGCAAATCCATGTTTCTGGGCAAGGGCGGCATGCGTGCACTGTGCTGGCAAGCTTTCTCCCTGCGAGACACGCTGGAAAAGCTTTTCGCTATGATGCAGTCCGCTAGAGACGCAGACTCCGGCTCTCCGCAGCTGTCCGCAGGAAAGCGGCGGTTGCCGGCGTCTTTCTGCCGAAGCCGCGCTTTGCAGCCTACAAGTGCGGTTCACGTCAGCGGTGCACCTGGTAGCCGCTTCTTCGCCTCCGGCAGCCTGGGAGAGCGGTTGGCTTCTGAGAGGCAAAGAACGAAACCGGCTTGTGTGCGCTGCCTTGGCACTGCTAGAGGACGGTGGCTGCAGCTGCCAGCCCTTTCAGTTCACCGCTGGCATGCTTCTGGCAGGTGCTCCAGGACGACTTTCCTGCGTTTTGACTTGGTCCTGATGCAGACGAATCTGGAGAATTCTTGTTCGTGCCCTGAGCTTCCGAGATGCACAGAAGGGCTGCGCTGAGTTGCTCGGGAAGCAAGGACATATACAGCGCCTTGTGTTTGGGAGTGAGCATCTGCTGCTGTTTTGCAGTTGACTTCGCTGTGCACTGAATGCCAGCGTGAGCTGAGCACACTTCTACAACGAGCAGAACACTACAAAACAGAGAGCACAGATGTCTGACGGCAGTTTGAAGCTTGCCTAGGAAAGAGCAGTGTTTTTGGAGTGTTCAGCAAATCCATGTTTCTGGGCAAGGGCGGGATGCGTGCACTGTGCTGGCAAGCTCTCTCCCTGCGAGACACGCTGGAAAAGCTTTTCGCTAAGATGCAGTCCGCTAGAGACGCAGACTTCGGCTCTCCGCAGCTGTCCGCAGGAAAGCGGCGGTTGCCGGCGTCTTTCTGCCGAAACCGCGCTTTGCAGCCTACAAGTGCGGTTCACGTCAGCGGTGCACCTAGTAGCCGCTTCTTCGCCTCCGGCAGCCGGCGAGAGCGGTTGGCTTCTGAGAGGCGAAGAACGAAACCGGCTTGTGTGCGCAGCCTTGGCACTGCTAGAGTACAGTGGCTGCAACTACCAGCCCTTTCAGTTCACCTCTGGGATGCTTCTGGCAAGTGCTCCAGGATGACTTTCCTGGGTTTTGACTTGGTTCCTGATGCAGACGTATCTGGAGAATTCTTGTTCGTGCCCTGAGCTCCCGAGATGCAGAGAAGAAGTGCTGCGCTGAGTTGCTCGGGAAGCAAGGACATAGACAGCGCCTTGTGTTTGGGAGTGAGCAGCTGCTGGTTTTTTGCAATTGACTTCGCTGTGCACTGAATGCCAGGGTGAGCTGTGCACTCCTCTACAACGAGTAGGGCAGCAGAAAACAGAGAGCACGGACGTCTGACAGCAGTTTGAAGCTGGCCTAGCAAAGAGCAGTGTTTTTGGAGTGTTCAGCAGATCCATGTTTCTGGGCAAGGGCGGGATGCGTGCACTGTGCTGACCAGCTTTCTCCCTGCGAGAGACGTTGGAAAAGCTTTTCGCCATGATGTAGTCCTATAGAGACGCAGACTCCGGCTCTCCTCAGCTGTCCGCAGGAAAGCGGCGGTTGCCGGCGTCTTTCTGCCGAAGCCGCGCTTTGCAGCCTACAAGTGCGGTTCACGTCAGCGGTGCACATAGTAGCCGCTTCTTCGCCTCCGGCAGCCGGGGAGAGCGGTTGGCTTCTGAGAGGCGAAGAACGAAACCGGCTTGTGTGCGCAGCCTTGGCACTGCTAGAGGACGGTGGCTGCAGCTGCCAGCCCTTTCAGTGCACCCCTGGGATGCTTCTGGCAAGTGCTCCAGGACGACTTTCCTGCGTTTTGACTTGGTCCTGATGCAGACGAATCTGGAGAATTCTTGTTCGTACCCTGAGCTTCCGAGATGCAGAGAACTCGAGGGCAGCTGCAGAAAAGAAGGGCTGTGCTGAGTTGCTCGGGAAGCAAGGACATAGACAGCGCCTTGTGTTTGGGAGTGAGCAGCTGTTGGTTTTTTGGAATTGACTTCGCTGTGCACTGAATGCCAGGGTGAGCTGAGCACACTTCTACAACGAGCAGGGCAGCAGAAAACAGAGAGCACGGATGTCTGACAGCAGTTTGAAGCTTGCCTAGGAAAGAGTAGTGTTTTTGGAGTGTTCAGCAAATCCATGTTTCTGGGCAAGGGCGGCATGCGTGCACTGTGCTGGCAAGCTCTCTCCCGGCGAGACACGCTGGAAAAGCTTTTCGCTATGATGCAGTCCGCTAGAGACGCAGACTCCGGCTCTCCGCAGCTGTCCGCAGGAAAGCGGCGGTTGCCGGCGTCTTTCTGCCGAAGCCGCGCTTTGCAGCCTACAAGTGCGGTTCACGTCAGCGGTGCACCTAGTAGCCGCTTCTTCGCCTCCGGCAGCCGGGGAGAGCGGTTGGCTTCTGAGAGGCGAAGAACGAAACCGGCTTGTGTGCGCTGCCTTGGCACTGCTAGAGGACGGTGGCTGCAGCTGCCAGCCCTTTCAGTTCACCGCTGGCATGCTTCTGGCAGGTGCTCCAGGACGACTTTCCTGCGTTTTGACTTGGTCCTGATGCAGACGAATCTGGAGAATTCTTGTTCGTGCCCTGAGCTTCCGAGATGCACAGAAGGGCTGCGCTGAGTTGCTCGGGAAGCAAGGACATATACAGCGCCTTGTGTTTGGGAGTGAGCAGCTGCTGGTTTTTTGCAATTGACTTCGCTGTGCACTGAATGCCAGGGTGAGCTGTGCACTCCTCTACAACGAGTAGGGCAGCAGAAAACAGAGAGCACGGACGTCTGACAGCAGTTTGAAGCTGGCCTAGCAAAGAGCAGTGTTTTTGGAGTGTTCAGCAGATCCATGTTTCTGGGCAAGGGCGGGATGCGTGCACTGTGCTGACCAGCTTTCTTCCTGCGAGAGACGTTGGAAAAGCTTTTCGCCATGATGTAGTCCTATAGAGACGCAGACTCCGGCTCTCCTCAGCTGTCCCCAGGAAAGCGGCGGTTGCCGGCGTCTTTCTGCCGAAGCCGCGCTTTGCAGCCTACAAGTGCGGTTCACGTCAGCGGTGCACATAGTAGCCGCTTCTTCGCCTCCGGCAGCCGGTGAGAGCGGTTGGCTTCTGAGAGGCGAAGAACGAAACCGGCTTGTGTGCGCAGCCTTGGCACTGCTAGAGGACGGTGGCTGCAGCTGCCAGCCCTTTCAGTGCACCCCTGGGATGCTTCTGGCAAGTGCTCCAGGACGACTTTCCTGCGTTTTGACTTGGTCCTGATGCAGACGAATCTGGAGAATTCTTGTTCGTACCCTGAGCTTCCGAGATGCAGAGAACTCGAGGGCAGCTGCAGAAAAGAAGGGCTGTGCTGAGTTGCTCGGGAAGCAAGGACATAGACAGCGCCTTGTGTTTGGGAGTGAGCAGCTGCTGGTTTTTTGCAATTGACTTCGCTGTGCACTGAATGCCAGGGTGAGCTGTGCACTCCTCTACAACGAGTAGGGCAGCAGAAAACAGAGAGCACGGACGTCTGACAGCAGTTTGAAGCTGGCCTAGCAAAGAGCAGTGTTTTTGGAGTGTTCAGCAGATCCATGTTTCTGGGCAAGGGCGGGATGCGTGCACTGTGCTGACCAGCTTTCTCCCTGCGAGAGACGTTGGAAAAGCTTTTCGCCATGATGTAGTCCTATAGAGACGCAGACTCCGGCTCTCCTCAGCTGTCCGCAGGAAAGCGGCGGTTGCCGGCGTCTTTCTGCCGAAGCCGCGCTTTGCAGCCTACAAGTGCGGTTCACGTCAGCGGTGCACATAGTAGCCGCTTCTTCGCCTCCGGCAGCCGGCGAGAGCGGTTGGCTTCTGAGAGGCGAAGAACGAAACCGGCTTGTGTGCGCTGCCTTGGCACTGCTAGAGGACGGTGGCTGCAGCTGCCAGCCCTTTCAGTTCACCGCTGGCATGCTTCTGGCAGGTGCTCCAGGACGACTTTCCTGCGTTTTGACTTGGTCCTGATGCAGACGAATCTGGAGAATTCTTGTTCGTGCCCTGAGCTTCCGAGATGCACAGAAGGGCTGCGCTGAGTTGCTCGGGAAGCAAGGACATAGACAGCGCCTTGTGTTTGGGAGTGAGCATCTGCTGCTGTTTTGCAGTTGACTTCGCTGTGCACTGAATGCCAGCGTGAGCTGAGCACACTTCTACAACGAGCAGAACACTACAAAACAGAGAGCACAGATGTCTGACGGCAGTTTAAAGCTTGCCTAGGAAAGAGCAGTGTTTTTGGAGTGTTCAGCAAATCCATGTTTCTGGGCAAGGGCGGGATGCGTGCACTGTGCTGGCAAGCTCTCTCCCTGCGAGACACGCTGGAAAAGCTTTTCGCTATGATGCAGTCCGCTAGAGACGCAGACTTCGGCTCTCCGCAGCTGTCCGCAGGAAAGCGGCGGTTGCCGGCGTCTTTCTGCCGAAACCGCGCTTTGCAGCCTACAAGTGCGGTTCACGTCAGCGGTGCACCTAGTAGCCGCTTCTTCCCCTCCGGCAGCCGGCGAGAGCGGTTGGCTTCTGAGAGGCGAAGAACGAAACCGGCTTGTGTGCGCAGCCTTGGCACTGCTAGAGTACAGTGGCTGCAACTACCAGCCCTTTCAGTTCACCTCTGGGATGCTTCTGGCAAGTGCTCCAGGACGACTTTCCTGGGTTTTGACTTGGTTCCTGATGCAGACGTATCTGGAGAATTCTTGTTCGTGCCCTGAGCTCCCGAGATGCAGAGAAGAAGTGCTGCGCTGAGTTGCTCGGGAAGCAAGGACATAGACAGCGCCTTGTGTTTGGGAGTGAGCAGCTGCTGGTTTTTTGCAATTGACTTCGCTGTGCACTGAATGCCAGGGTGAGCTGTGCACTCCTCTACAACGAGTAGGGCAGCAGAAAACAGAGAGCACGGACGTCTGACAGCAGTTTGAAGCTGGCCTAGCAAAGAGCAGTGTTTTTGGAGTGTTCAGCAGATCCATGTTTCTGGGCAAGGGCGGGATGCGTGCACTGTGCTGACCAGCTTTCTTCCTGCGAGAGACGTTGGAAAAGCTTTTCGCCATGATGTAGTCCTATAGAGACGCAGACTCCGGCTCTCCTCAGCTGTCCGCAGGAAAGCGGCAGTTGCCGGCGTCTTTCTGCCGAAGCCGCGCTTTGCAGCCTACAAGTGCGGTTCACGTCAGCGGTGCACATAGTAGCCGCTTCTTCGCCTCCGGCAGCCGGCGAGAGCGGTTGGCTTCTGAGAGGCGAAGAACGAAACCGGCTTGTGTGCGCTGCCTTGGCACTGCTAGAGTACAGTGGCTGCAACTGCCAGCCCTTTCAGTTCACCTCTGGGATGCTTCTGGCAGGTGCTCCAGGACGACTTTCCTGGGTTTTGACTTGGTTCCTGATGCAGACGTATCTGGAGAATTCTTGTTCGTGCCCTGAGCTCCCGAGATGCAGAGAAGAAGTGCTGCGCTGAGTTGCTCGGGAAGCAAGAACATAGAGAGCGCCTTGTGTTTAGGAGTGAGCAGCTGCTGGTTTTTTGCAATTGACTTCGCTGTGCACTGAATGCCAGGGTGAGCTGTGCACTCCTCTACAACGAGTAGGGCAGCAGAAAACAGAGAGAACGGACGTCTGACAGCAGTTTGAAACTTGCCTAGGAAAGAGTAGTGTTTTTGGAGTGTTCAGCAAATATATGTTTCTGGGCAAGGGCGGGATGCGTGCACTGTGCTGGCAAGCTCTCTCCCTGCGAGACACGCTGGAAAAGCTTTTCGCTATGATGCAGTCCGCTAGAGACGCAGACTCCGGCTCTCCGCAGCTGTCCGCAGGAAAGCGGCGGTTGCCGGCGTCTTTCCGCCGAAGACGCGCTTTGCAGCCTACAAGTGCGGTTCACGTCAGCGGTGCACCTAGTAGCCGCTTCTTCGCCTCCGGCAGCCGGGGAGAGCGGTTGGCTTCTGAGAGGCGAAGAACGAAACCGGCTTGTGTGCGCTGCCTTGGCACTGCTAGAGGACGGTGGCTGCAGCTGCCAGCCCTTTCAGTTCACCCCTGGGATGCTTCTGGCAGGTGCTCCAGGACGACTTTCCTGCGTTTTGACTTGGTCCTGATGCAGACGAATCACGAGAATTCTTGTTCGTACCCTGAGCTTCCGAGTTGCAGAGAACTCAAGGGCAGATGCAGAAAAGAAGGGCTGTGCTGAGTTGCTCGGGAAGCAAGGACATAGACAGCGCCTTGTGTTTGGGAGTGAGCAGCTGCTGGTTTTTTGCAGTTGACTTCGCTGTGCACTGAATGTCAGGTGGAGCTGTGCACAGTTCCACAACGAGCAGCACACCACAAAACAGAGAGCACAGATGTCTGACAGCAATTTGAAGCTTGCCTAGAAAAGAGTAGTGTTTTTGGGGTGTTCAGCAAATATATTTTTCTGAGCAAGGGCGGGATGTGTGCACTGTGCTGGCAAGCTTTCTCCCTGCGAGACACGCTGGAAAAACTTTTCGCTATGATGCAGTCCGCTTGAGACGCAGACTTCGGCTCTCCGCAGCTGTCCGCAGGAAAGCGGCGGTTTCCGGCGTCTTTCTGCCGAAGCCGCGCTTTGCAGCCTACAAGTGCGGTTCACGTCAGCGGTGCACCTAGTAGCCGCTTCTTCGCCTCCGGCAGCCGGGGAGAGCGGTTGGCTTCTGAGAGGCGAAGAACGAAACCGGCTTGTGTGCGCAGCCTTGGCACTGCTAGAGTACAGTGGCTGCAGCTGCCAGCCCTTTCAGTTCACCGCTGGCATGTTTCTGGCAGGTGCTCCAGGACGACTTTCCTGCGTTTTGACTTGGTCCTGATGCAGACGAATCTGGAGAATTCTTGTTCGTGCCCTGAGCTTCCGAGATGCACAGAAGGGCTGCGCTGAGTTGCTCGGGAAGCAAGGACATATACAGCGCCTTGTGTTTGGGAGTGAGCATCTGCTGCTGTTTTGCAGTTGACTTCGCTGTGCACTGAATGCCAGCGTGAGCTGAGCACACTTCTACAACGAGCAGAACACTACAAAACAGAGAGCACAGATGTCTGACAGAAGTTTGAAGCTTGCCTAGGAAAGAGCAGTGTTTTTGGAGTGTTCAGCAAATCCATGTTTCTGGGCAAGGGCGGGATGCGTGCACTGTGCTGGCAAGCTCTCTCCCTGCGAGACACGCTGGAAAAGCTTTTCGCTATGATGCAGTCCGCTAGAGACGCAGACTTCGGCTCTCCGCAGCTGTCCGCAGGAAAGCGGCGGTTGCCGGCGTCTTTCTGCCGAAACCGCGCTTTGCAGCCTACAAGTGCGGTTCACGTCAGCGGTGCACCTAGTAGCCGCTTCTTCGCCTCCGGCAGCCGGCGAGAACGGTTGGCTTCTGAGAGGCGAAGAACGAAACCGGCTTGTGTGCGCAGCCTTGGCACTGCTAGAGTACAGTGGCTGCAACTGCCAGCCCTTTCAGTTCACCTCTGGGATGCTTCTGGCAAGTGCTCCAGGACGACTTTCCTGGGTTTTGACTTGGTTCCTGATGCAGACGTATCTGGAGAATTCTTGTTCGTGCCCTGAGCTCCCGAGATGCAGAGAAGAAGTGCTGCGCTGAGTTGCTCGGGAAGCAAGGACATAGACAGCGCCTTGTGTTTGGGAGTGAGCAGCTGCTGGTTTTTTGCAATTGACTTCGCTGTGCACTGAATGCCAGGGTGAGCTGTGCAATCCTCTACAACGAGTAGGGCAGCAGAAAACAGAGAGCACGGACGTCTGACAGCAGTTTGAAGCTGGCCTAGCAAAGAGCAGTGTTTTTGGAGTGTTCAGCAGATCCATGTTTCTGGGCAAGGGCGGGATGCGTGCACTGTGCTGACCAGCTTTCTCCCTGCGAAAGACGTTGGAAAAGCTTTTCGCCATGATGTAGTCCTATAGAGACGCAGACTCCGGCTCTCCGCAGCTGTCCGCAGGAAAGCGGCGGTTGCCGGCGTCTTTCTGCCGAAGCCGCGCTTTGCAGCCTACAAGTGCGGTTCACGTCAGCGGTGCACCTAGTAGCCGCTTCTTCGCCTCCGGCAGCCGGGGAGAGCGGTTGGCTTCTGAGAGGCGAAGAACGAAACCGGCTTGTGTGCGCAGCCTTGGCACTGCTAGAGGACGGTGGCTGCAGCTGCCAGCCCTTTCAGTTCACCGCTGGCATGCTTCTGGCAGGTGCTCCAGGACGACTTTCCTGCGTTTTGACTTGGTCCTGATGCAGACGAATCTGGAGAATTCTTGTTCGTGCCCTGAGCTTCCGAGATGCACAGAAGGGCTGCGCTGAGTTGCTCGGGAAGCAAGGACATAGACAGCGCCTTGTGTTTGGGAGTGAGCATCTGCTGCTGTTTTGCAGTTGACTTCGCTGTGCACTGAATGCCAGCGTGAGCTGAGCACACTTCTACAACGAGCAGAACACTACAAAACAGAGAGCACAGATGTCTGACAGCAGTTTGAAGCTTGCCTAGGAAAGAGCAGTGTTTTTGGAGTGTTCAGCAAATCCAAGTTTCTGGGCTAGGGCGGGATGCGTGCACTGTGCTGGCAAGCTCTCTCCCTGCGAGACACGCTGGAAAAGCTTTTCGCTAAGATGCAGTCCGCTAGAGACGCAGACTTCGGCTCTCCGCAGCTGTCCGCAGGAAAGCGGCGGTTGCCGGCGTCTTTCTGCCGAAACCGCGCTTTGCAGCCTACAAGTGCGGTTCACGTCAGCGGTGCACCTAGTAGCCGCTTCTTCGCCTCCGGCAGCCGGCGAGAGCGGTTGGCTTCTGAGAGGCGAAGAACGAAACCGGCTTGTGTGCGCAGCCTTGGCACTGCTAGAGTACAGTGGCTGCAACTACCAGCCCTTTCAGTTCACCTCTGGGATGCTTCTGGCAAGTGCTCCAGGACGACTTTCCTGGGTTTTGACTTGGTTCCTGATGCAGACGTATCTGGAGAATTCTTGTTCGTGCCCTGAGCTCCCGAGATGCAGAGAAGAAGTGCTGCGCTGAGTTGCTCGGGAAGCAAGGACATAGACAGCGCCTTGTGTTTGGGAGTGAGCAGCTGCTGGTTTTTTGCAATTGACTTCGCTGTGCACTGAATGCCAGGGTGAGCTGTGCACTCCTCTACAACGAGTAGGGCAGCAGAAAACAGAGAGCACGGACGTCTGACAGCAGTTTGAAGCTGGCCTAGCAAAGAGCAGTGTTTTTGGAGTGTTCAGCAGATCCATGTTTCTGGGCAAGGGCGGGATGCGTGCACTGTGCTCACCAGCTTTCTTCCTGCGAGAGACGTTGGAAAAGCTTTTCGCCATGATGTAGTCCTATAGAGACGCAGACTCCGGCTCTCCTCAGCTGTCCGCAGGAAAGCGGCAGTTGCCGGCGTCTTTCTGCCGAAGCCGCGCTTTGCAGCCTACAAGTGCGGTTCACGTCAGCGGTGCACATAGTAGCCGCTTCTTCGCCTCCGGCAGCCGGCGAGAGCGGTTGGCTTCTGAGAGGCGAAGAACGAAACCGGCTTGTGTGCGCAGCCTTGGCACTGCTAGAGGACGGTGGCTGCAGCTGCCAGCCCTTTCAGTGCACCCCTGGGATGCTTCTGGCAAGTGCTCCAGGACGACTTTCCTGCGTTTTGACTTGGTCCTGATGCAGACGAATCTGGAGAATTCTTGTTCGTACCCTGAGCTTCCGAGATGCAGAGAACTCGAGGGCAGCTGCAGAAAAGAAGGGCTGTGCTGAGTTGCTCGGGAAGCAAGGACATAGACAGCGCCTTGTGTTTGGGAGTGAGCAGCTGTTGGTTTTTTGCAATTGACTTCGCTGTGCACTGAATGCCAGGGTGAGCTGCGCACACTTCTACAACGAGCAGGGCAGCAGAAAACAGAGAGCACAGATGTCTGACAGCAGTTTGAAGCTTGCCTAGGAAAGAGTAGTGTTTTTGTAGTGTTCAGCAAATCCATGTTTCTGGGCAAGGGCGGCATGCGTGCACTGTGCTGGCAAGCTTTCTCCCTGCGAGACACGCTGGAAAAGCTTTTCGCTATGATGCAGTCCGCTAGAGACGCAGACTCCGGCTCTCCGCAGCTGTCCGCAGGAAAGCGGCGGTTGCCGGCGTCTTTCTGCCGAAGCCGCGCTTTGCAGCCTACAAGTGCGGTTCACGTCAGCGGTGCACCTGGTAGCCGCTTCTTCGCCTCCGGCAGCCTGGGAGAGCGGTTGGCTTCTGAGAGGCAAAGAACGAAACCGGCTTGTGTGCGCTGCCTTGGCACTGCTAGAGGACGGTGGCTGCAGCTGCCAGCCCTTTCAGTTCACCGCTGGCATGCTTCTGGCAGGTGCTCCAGGACGACTTTCCTGCGTTTTGACTTGGTCCTGATGCAGACGAATCTGGAGAATTCTTGTTCGTGCCCTGAGCTTCCGAGATGCACAGAAGGGCTGCGCTGAGTTGCTCGGGAAGCAAGGACATATACAGCGCCTTGTGTTTGGGAGTGAGCATCTGCTGCTGTTTTGCAGTTGACTTCGCTGTGCACTGAATGCCAGCGTGAGCTGAGCACACTTCTACAACGAGCAGAACACTACAAAACAGAGAGCACAGATGTCTGACGGCAGTTTGAAGCTTGCCTAGGAAAGAGCAGTGTTTTTGGAGTGTTCAGCAAATCCATGTTTCTGGGCAAGGGCGGGATGCGTGCACTGTGCTGGCAAGCTCTCTCCCTGCGAGACACGCTGGAAAAGCTTTTCGCTAAGATGCAGTCCGCTAGAGACGCAGACTTCGGCTCTCCGCAGCTGTCCGCAGGAAAGCGGCGGTTGCCGGCGTCTTTCTGCCGAAACCGCGCTTTGCAGCCTACAAGTGCGGTTCACGTCAGCGGTGCACCTAGTAGCCGCTTCTTCGCCTCCGGCAGCCGGCGAGAGCGGTTGGCTTCTGAGAGGCGAAGAACGAAACCGGCTTGTGTGCGCAGCCTTGGCACTGCTAGAGTACAGTGGCTGCAACTACCAGCCCTTTCAGTTCACCTCTGGGATGCTTCTGGCAAGTGCTCCAGGACGACTTTCCTGGGTTTTGACTTGGTTCCTGATGCAGACGTATCTGGAGAATTCTTGTTCGTGCCCTGAGCTCCCGAGATGCAGAGAAGAAGTGCTGCGCTGAGTTGCTCGGGAAGCAAGGACATAGACAGCGCCTTGTGTTTGGGAGTGAGCAGCTGCTGGTTTTTTGCAATTGACTTCGCTGTGCACTGAATGCCAGGGTGAGCTGTGCACTCCTCTACAACGAGTAGGGCAGCAGAAAACAGAGAGCACGGACGTCTGACAGCAGTTTGAAGCTGGCCTAGCAAAGAGCAGTGTTTTTGGAGTGTTCAGCAGATCCATGTTTCTGGGCAAGGGCGGGATGCGTGCACTGTGCTGACCAGCTTTCTCCCTGCGAGAGACGTTGGAAAAGCTTTTCGCCATGATGTAGTCCTATAGAGACGCAGACTCCGGCTCTCCTCAGCTGTCCGCAGGAAAGCGGCGGTTGCCGGCGTCTTTCTGCCGAAGCCGCGCTTTGCAGCCTACAAGTGCGGTTCACGTCAGCGGTGCACATAGTAGCCGCTTCTTCGCCTCCGGCAGCCGGGGAGAGCGGTTGGCTTCTGAGAGGCGAAGAACGAAACCGGCTTGTGTGCGCAGCCTTGGCACTGCTAGAGGACGGTGGCTGAAGCTGCCAGCCCTTTCAGTGCACCCCTGGGATGCTTCTGGCAAGTGCTCCAGGACGACTTTCCTGCGTTTTGACTTGGTCCTGATGCAGACGAATCTGGAGAATTCTTGTTCGTACCCTGAGCTTCCGAGATGCAGAGAACTCGAGGGCAGCTGCAGAAAAGAAGGGCTGTGCTGAGTTGCTCGGGAAGCAAGGACATAGACAGCGCCTTGTGTTTGGGAGTGAGCAGCTGTTGGTTTTTTGGAATTGACTTCGCTGTGCACTGAATGCCAGGGTGAGCTGAGCACACTTCTACAACGAGCAGGGCAGCAGAAAACAGAGAGCACGGATGTCTGACAGCAGTTTGAAGCTTGCCTAGGAAAGAGTAGTGTTTTTGGAGTGTTCAGCAAATCCATGTTTCTGGGCAAGGGCGGCATGCGTGCACTGTGCTGGCAAGCTCTCTCCCGGCGAGACACGCTGGAAAAGCTTTTCGCTATGATGCAGTCCGCTAGAGACGCAGACTCCGGCTCTCCGCAGCTGTCCGCAGGAAAGCGGCGGTTGCCGGCGTCTTTCTGCCGAAGCCGCGCTTTGCAGCCTACAAGTGCGGTTCACGTCAGCGGTGCACCTAGTAGCCGCTTCTTCGCCTCCGGCAGCCGGGGAGAGCGGTTGGCTTCTGAGAGGCGAAGAACGAAACCGGCTTGTGTGCGCTGCCTTGGCACTGCTAGAGGACGGTGGCTGCAGCTGCCAGCCCTTTCAGTTCACCGCTGGCATGCTTCTGGCAGGTGCTCCAGGACGACTTTCCTGCGTTTTGACTTGGTCCTGATGCAGACGAATCTGGAGAATTCTTGTTCGTGCCCTGAGCTTCCGAGATGCACAGAAGGGCTGCGCTGAGTTGCTCGGGAAGCAAGGACATATACAGCGCCTTGTGTTTGGGAGTGAGCAGCTGCTGGTTTTTTGCAATTGACTTCGCTGTGCACTGAATGCCAGGGTGAGCTGTGCACTCCTCTACAACGAGTAGGGCAGCAGAAAACAGAGAGCACGGACGTCTGACAGCAGTTTGAAGCTGGCCTAGCAAAGAGCAGTGTTTTTGGAGTGTTCAGCAGATCCATGTTTCTGGGCAAGGGCGGGATGCGTGCACTGTGCTGACCAGCTTTCTTCCTGCGAGAGACGTTGGAAAAGCTTTTCGCCATGATGTAGTCCTATAGAGACGCAGACTCCGGCTCTCCTCAGCTGTCCCCAGGAAAGCGGCGGTTGCCGGCGTCTTTCTGCCGAAGCCGCGCTTTGCAGCCTACAAGTGCGGTTCACGTCAGCGGTGCACATAGTAGCCGCTTCTTCGCCTCCGGCAGCCGGTGAGAGCGGTTGGCTTCTGAGAGGCGAAGAACGAAACCGGCTTGTGTGCGCAGCCTTGGCACTGCTAGAGGACGGTGGCTGCAGCTGCCAGCCCTTTCAGTGCACCCCTGGGATGCTTCTGGCAAGTGCTCCAGGACGACTTTCCTGCGTTTTGACTTGGTCCTGATGCAGACGAATCTGGAGAATTCTTGTTCGTACCCTGAGCTTCCGAGATGCAGAGAACTCGAGGGCAGCTGCAGAAAAGAAGGGCTGTGCTGAGTTGCTCGGGAAGCAAGGACATAGACAGCGCCTTGTGTTTGGGAGTGAGCAGCTGTTGGTTTTTTGCAATTGACTTCGCTGTGCACTGAATGCCAGGGTGAGCTGAGCACACTTCTACAACGAGCAGGGCAGCAGAAAACAGAGAGCACGGATGTCTGACAGCAGTTTGAAGCTTGCCTAGGAAAGAGTAGTGTTTTTGGAGTGTTCAGCAAATCCATGTTTCTGGGCAAGGGCGGCATGCGTGCACTGTGCTGGCAAGCTTTCTCCCTGCGAGACACGCTGGAAAAGCTTTTCGCTATGATGCAGTCCGCTAGAGACGCAGACTCCGGCTCTCCGCAGCTGTCCGCAGGAAAGCGGCGGTTGCCGGCGTCTTTCTGCCGAAGCCGCGCTTTGCAGCCTACAAGTGCGGTTCACGTCAGCGGTGCACCTAGTAGCCGCTTCTTCGCCTCCGGCAGCCGGGGAGAGCGGTTGGCTTCTGAGAGGCGAAGAACGAAACCGGCTTGTGTGCGCTGCCTTGGCACTGCTAGAGGACGGTGGCTGCAGCTGCCAGCCCTTTCAGTGCACCCCTGGGATGCTTCTGGCAGGTGCTCCAGGACGACTTTCCTGGGTTTTGACTTGGTTCCTGATGCAGACGTATCTGGAGAATTCTTGTTCGTGCCCTGAGCTCCCGAGATGCAGAGAAGAAGTGCTGCGCTGAGTTGCTCGGGAAGCAAGGACATAGACAGCGCCTTGTGTTTGGGAGTGAGCAGCTGCTGGTTTTTTGCAATTGACTTCGCTGTGCACTGAATGCCAGGGTGAGCTGTGCACTCCTCTACAACGAGTAGGGCAGCAGAAAACAGAGAGCACGGACGTCTGACAGCAGTTTGAAGCTGGCCTAGCAAAGAGCAGTGTTTTTGGAGTGTTCAGCAGATCCATGTTTCTGGGCAAGGGCGGGATGCGTGCACTGTGCTGACCAGCTTTCTTCCTGCGAGAGACGTTGGAAAAGCTTTTCGCCATGATGTAGTCCTATAGAGACGCAGACTCCGGCTCTCCTCAGCTGTCCGCAGGAAAGCGGCGGTTGCCGGCGTCTTTCTGCCGAAGCCGCGCTTTGCAGCCTACAAGTGCGGTTCACGTCAGCGGTGCACATAGTAGCCGCTTCTTCGCCTCCGGCAGCCGGCGAGAGCGGTTGGCTTCTGAGAGGCGAAGAACGAAACCGGCTTGTGTGCGCTGCCTTGGCACTGCTAGAGGACGGTGGCTGCAGCTGCCAGCCCTTTCAGTTCACCGCTGGCATGCTTCTGGCAGGTGCTCCAGGACGACTTTCCTGCGTTTTGACTTGGTCCTGATGCAGACGAATCTGGAGAATTCTTGTTCGTGCCCTGAGCTTCCGAGATGCACAGAAGGGCTGCGCTGAGTTGCTCGGGAAGCAAGGACATATACAGCGCCTTGTGTTTGGGAGTGAGCAGCTGCTGGTTTTTTGCAATTGACTTCGCTGTGCACTGAATGCCAGGGTGAGCTGTGCACTCCTCTACAACGAGTAGGGCAGCAGAAAACAGAGAGCACGGACGTCTGACAGCAGTTTGAAGCTGGCCTAGCAAAGAGCAGTGTTTTTGGAGTGTTCAGCAAATCCATGTTTCTGGGCAAGGGCGGGATGCGTGCACTGTGCTGACCAGCTTTCTCCCTGCGAAAGACGTTGGAAAAGCTTTTCGCCATGATGTAGTCCTATAGAGACGCAGACTCCGGCTCTCCGCAGCTGTCCGCAGGAAAGCGGCGGTTGCCGGCGTCTTTCTGCCGAAGCCGCGCTTTGCAGCCTACAAGTGCGGTTCACCTAGTAGCCGCTTCTTCGCCTCCGGCAGCCGGGGAGAGCGGTTGGCTTCTGAGAGGCGAAGAACGAAACCGGCTTGTGTGCGCTGCCTTGGCACTGCTAGAGGACGGTGGCTGCAGCTGCCAGCCCTTTCAGTTCACCGCTGGCATGCTTCTGGCAGGTGCTCCAGGACGACTTTCCTGCGTTTTGACTTGGTCCTGATGCAGACGAATCTGGAGAATTCTTGTTCGTGCCCTGAGCTTCCGAGATGCACAGAAGGGCTGCGCTGAGTTGCTCGGGAAGCAAGGACATATACAGCGCCTTGTGTTTGGGAGTGAGCATCTGCTGCTGTTTTGCAGTTGACTTCGCTGTGCACTGAATGCCAGCGTGAGCTGAGCACACTTCTACAACGAGCAGAACACTACAAAACAGAGAGCACAGATGTCTGACAGCAGTTTGAAGCTTGCCTAGGAAAGAGCAGTGTTTTTGGAGTGTTCAGCAAATCCAAGTTTCTGGGCTAGGGCGGGATGCGTGCACTGTGCTGGCAAGCTCTCTCCCTGCGAGACACGCTGGAAAAGCTTTTCGCTAAGATGCAGTCCGCTAGAGACGCAGACTTCGGCTCTCCGCAGCTGTCCGCAGGAAAGCGGCGGTTGCCGGCGTCTTTCTGCCGAAACCGCGCTTTGCAGCCTACAAGTGCGGTTCACGTCAGCGGTGCACCTAGTAGCCGCTTCTTCGCCTCCGGCAGCCGGCGAGAGCGGTTGGCTTCTGAGAGGCGAAGAACGAAACCGGCTTGTGTGCGCAGCCTTGGCACTGCTAGAGTACAGTGGCTGCAACTACCAGCCCTTTCAGTTCACCTCTGGGATGCTTCTGGCAAGTGCTCCAGGACGACTTTCCTGGGTTTTGACTTGGTTCCTGATGCAGACGTATCTGGAGAATTCTTGTTCGTGCCCTGAGCTCCCGAGATGCAGAGAAGAAGTGCTGCGCTGAGTTGCTCGGGAAGCAAGGACATAGACAGCGCCTTGTGTTTGGGAGTGAGCAGCTGCTGGTTTTTTGCAATTGACTTCGCTGTGCACTGAATGCCAGGGTGAGCTGTGCACTCCTCTACAACGAGTAGGGCAGCAGAAAACAGAGAGCACGGACGTCTGACAGCAGTTTGAAGCTGGCCTAGCAAAGAGCAGTGTTTTTGGAGTGTTCAGCAGATCCATGTTTCTGGGCAAGGGCGGGATGCGTGCACTGTGCTGACCAGCTTTCTCCCTGCGAGAGACGTTGGAAAAGCTTTTCGCCATGATGTAGTCCTATAGAGACGCAGACTCCGGCTCTCCTCAGCTGTCCGCAGGAAAGCGGCGGTTGCCGGCGTCTTTCTGCCGAAGCCGCGCTTTGCAGCCTACAAGTGCGGTTCACGTCAGCGGTGCACATAGTAGCCGCTTCTTCGCCTCCGGCAGCCGGGGAGAGCGGTTGGCTTCTGAGAGGCGAAGAACGAAACCGGCTTGTGTGCGCAGCCTTGGCACTGCTAGAGGACGGTGGCTGCAGCTGCCAGCCCTTTCAGTGCACCCCTGGGATGCTTCTGGCAAGTGCTCCAGGACGACTTTCCTGCGTTTTGACTTGGTCCTGATGCAGACGAATCTGGAGAATTCTTGTTCGTACCCTGAGCTTCCGAGATGCAGAGAACTCGAGGGCAGCTGCAGAAAAGAAGGGCTGTGCTGAGTTGCTCGGGAAGCAAGGACATAGACAGCGCCTTGTGTTTGGGAGTGAGCAGCTGTTGGTTTTTTGGAATTGACTTCGCTGTGCACTGAATGCCAGGGTGAGCTGAGCACACTTCTACAACGAGTAGGGCAGCAGAAAACAGAGAGCACGGATGTCTGACAGCAGTTTGAAGCTTGCCTAGGAAAGAGTAGTGTTTTTGGAGTGTTCAGCAAATCCATGTTTCTGGGCAAGGGCGGCATGCGTGCACTGTGCTGGCAAGCTCTCTCCCGGCGAGACACGCTGGAAAAGCTTTTCGCTATGATGCAGTCCGCTAGAGACGCAGACTCCGGCTCTCCGCAGCTGTCCGCAGGAAAGCGGCGGTTGCCGGCGTCTTTCTGCCGAAGCCGCGCTTTGCAGCCTACAAGTGCGGTTCACGTCAGCGGTGCACCTAGTAGCCGCTTCTTCGCCTCCGGCAGCCGGGGAGAGCGGTTGGCTTCTGAGAGGCGAAGAACGAAACCGGCTTGTGTGCGCTGCCTTGGCACTGCTAGAGGACGGTGGCTGCAGCTGCCAGCCCTTTCAGTTCACCGCTGGCATGCTTCTGGCAGGTGCTCCAGGACGACTTTCCTGCGTTTTGACTTGGTCCTGATGCAGACGAATCTGGAGAATTCTTGTTCGTGCCCTGAGCTTCCGAGATGCACAGAAGGGCTGCGCTGAGTTGCTCGGGAAGCAAGGACATAGACAGCGCCTTGTGTTTGGGAGTGAGCATCTGCTGCTGTTTTGCAGTTGACTTCGCTGTGCACTGAATGCCAGCGTGAGCTGAGCACACTTCTACAACGAGCAGAACACTACAAAACAGAGAGCACAGATGTCTGACGGCAGTTTGAAGCTTGCCTAGGAAAGAGCAGTGTTTTTGGAGTGTTCAGCAAATCCATGTTTCTGGGCAAGGGCGGGATGCGTGCACTGTGCTGGCAAGCTCTCTCCCTGCGAGACACGCTGGAAAAGCTTTTCGCTAAGATGCAGTCCGCTAGAGACGCAGACTTCGGCTCTCCGCAGCTGTCCGCAGGAAAGCGGCGGTTGCCGGCGTCTTTCTGCCGAAACCGCGCTTTGCAGCCTACAAGTGCGGTTCACGTCAGCGGTGCACCTAGTAGCCGCTTCTTCGCCTCCGGCAGCCGGCGAGAGCGGTTGGCTTCTGAGAGGCGAAGAACGAAACCGGCTTGTGTGCGCAGCCTTGGCACTGCTAGAGTACAGTGGCTGCAACTACCAGCCCTTTCAGTTCACCTCTGGGATGCTTCTGGCAAGTGCTCCAGGACGACTTTCCTGGGTTTTGACTTGGTTCCTGATGCAGACGTATCTGGAGAATTCTTGTTCGTGCCCTGAGCTCCCGAGATGCAGAGAAGAAGTGCTGCGCTGAGTTGCTCGGGAAGCAAGGACATAGACAGCGCCTTGTGTTTGGGAGTGAGCAGCTGCTGGTTTTTTGCAATTGACTTCGCTGTGCACTGAATGCCAGGGTGAGCTGTGCACTCCTCTACAACGAGTAGGGCAGCAGAAAACAGAGAGCACGGACGTCTGACAGCAGTTTGAAGCTGGCCTAGCAAAGAGCAGTGTTTTTGGAGTGTTCAGCAGATCCATGTTTCTGGGCAAGGGCGGGATGCGTGCACTGTGCTGACCAGCTTTCTTCCTGCGAGAGACGTTGGAAAAGCTTTTCGCCATGATGTAGTCCTATAGAGACGCAGACTCCGGCTCTCCTCAGCTGTCCGCAGGAAAGCGGCAGTTGCCGGCGTCTTTCTGCCGAAGCCGCGCTTTGCAGCCTACAAGTGCGGTTCACGTCAGCGGTGCACCTGGTAGCCGCTTCTTCGCCTCCGGCAGCCGGCGAGAGCGGTTGGCTTCTGAGAGGCGAAGAACGAAACCGGCTTGTGTGCGCAGCCTTGGCACTGCTAGAGGACGGTGGCTGCAGCTGCCAGCCCTTTCAGTGCACCCCTGGGATGCTTCTGGCAAGTGCTCCAGGACGACTTTCCTGCGTTTTGACTTGGTCCTGATGCAGACGAATCTGGAGAATTCTTGTTCGTACCCTGAGCTTCCGAGATGCAGAGAACTCGAGGGCAGCTGCAGAAAAGAAGGGCTGTGCTGAGTTGCTCGGGAAGCAAGGACATAGACAGCGCCTTGTGTTTGGGAGTGAGCAGCTGTTGGTTTTTTGCAATTGACTTCGCTGTGCACTGAATGCCAGGGTGAGCTGAGCACACTTCTACTACGAGCAGGGCAGCAGAAAACAGAGAGCACGGATGTCTGACAGCAGTTTGAAGCTTGCCTAGGAAAGAGTAGTGTTTTTGTAGTGTTCAGCAAATCCATGTTTCTGGGCAAGGGCGGCATGCGTGCACTGTGCTGGCAAGCTTTCTCCCTGCGAGACACGCTGGAAAAGCTTTTCGCTATGATGCAGTCCGCTAGAGACGCAGACTCCGGCTCTCCGCAGCTGTCCGCAGGAAAGCGGCGGTTGCCGGCGTCTTTCTGCCGAAGCCGCGCTTTGCAGCCTACAAGTGCGGTTCACGTCAGCGGTGCACCTAGTAGCCGCTTCTTCGCCTCCGGCAGCCGGGGAGAGCGGTTGGCTTCTGAGAGGCGAAGAACGAAACCGGCTTGTGTGCGCTGCCTTGGCACTGCTAGAGGACGGTGGCTGCAGCTGCCAGCCCTTTCAGTTCACCGCTGGCATGCTTCTGGCAGGTGCTCCAGGACGACTTTCCTGCGTTTTGACTTGGTCCTGATGCAGACGAATCTGGAGAATTCTTGTTCGTGCCCTGAGCTTCCGAGATGCACAGAAGGGCTGCGCTGAGTTGCTCGGGAAGCAAGGACATAGACAGCGCCTTGTGTTTGGGAGTGAGCATCTGCTGCTGTTTTGCAGTTGACTTCGCTGTGCACTGAATGCCAGCGTGAGCTGAGCACACTTCTACAACGAGCAGAACACTACAAAACAGAGAGCACAGATGTCTGACAGCAGTTTGAAGCTTGCCTAGGAAAGAGCAGTGTTTTTGGAGTGTTCAGCAAATCCAAGTTTCTGGGCTAGGGCGGGATGCGTGCACTGTGCTGGCAAGCTCTCTCCCTGCGAGACACGCTGGAAAAGCTTTTCGCTAAGATGCAGTCCGCTAGAGACGCAGACTTCGGCTCTCCGCAGCTGTCCGCAGGAAAGCGGCGGTTGCCGGCGTCTTTCTGCCGAAACCGCGCTTTGCAGCCTACAAGTGCGGTTCACGTCAGCGGTGCACCTAGTAGCCGCTTCTTCGCCTCCGGCAGCCGGCGAGAGCGGTTGGCTTCTGAGAGGCGAAGAACGAAACCGGCTTGTGTGCGCAGCCTTGGCACTGCTAGAGTACAGTGGCTGCAACTACCAGCCCTTTCAGTTCACCTCTGGGATGCTTCTGGCAAGTGCTCCAGGACGACTTTCCTGGGTTTTGACTTGGTTCCTGATGCAGACGTATCTGGAGAATTCTTGTTCGTGCCCTGAGCTCCCGAGATGCAGAGAAGAAGTGCTGCGCTGAGTTGCTCGGGAAGCAAGGACATAGACAGCGCCTTGTGTTTGGGAGTGAGCAGCTGCTGGTTTTTTGCAATTGACTTCGCTGTGGACTGAATGCCAGGGTGAGCTGTGCACTCCTCTACAACGAGTAGGGCAGCAGAAAACAGAGAGCACGGACGTCTGACAGCAGTTTGAAGCTGGCCTAGCAAAGAGCAGTGTTTTTGGAGTGTTCAGCAGATCCATGTTTCTGGGCAAGGGCGGGATGCGTGCACTGTGCTGACCAGCTTTCTTCCTGCGAGAGACGTTGGAAAAGCTTTTCGCCATGATGTAGTCCTATAGAGACGCAGACTCCGGCTCTCCTCAGCTGTCCGCAGGAAAGCGGCAGTTGCCGGCGTCTTTCTGCCGAAGCCGCGCTTTGCAGCCTACAAGTGCGGTTCACGTCAGCGGTGCACATAGTAGCCGCTTCTTCGCCTCCGGCAGCCGGCGAGAGCGGTTGGCTTCTGAGAGGCGAAGAACGAAACCGGCTTGTGTGCGCAGCCTTGGCACTGCTAGAGGACGGTGGCTGCAGCTGCCAGCCCTTTCAGTGCACCCCTGGGATGCTTCTGGCAAGTGCTCCAGGACGACTTTCCTGCGTTTTGACTTGGTCCTGATGCAGACGAATCTGGAGAATTCTTGTTCGTACCCTGAGCTTCCGAGATGCAGAGAACTCGAGGGCAGCTGCAGAAAAGAAGGGCTGTGCTGAGTTGCTCGGGAAGCAAGGACATAGACAGCGCCTTGTGTTTGGGAGTGAGCAGCTGTTGGTTTTTTGCAATTGACTTCGCTGTGCACTGAATGCCAGGGTGAGCTGCGCACACTTCTACAACGAGCAGGGCAGCAGAAAACAGAGAGCACAGATGTCTGACAGCAGTTTGAAGCTTGCCTAGGAAAGAGTAGTGTTTTTGTAGTGTTCAGCAAATCCATGTTTCTGGGCAAGGGCGGCATGCGTGCACTGTGCTGGCAAGCTTTCTCCCTGCGAGACACGCTGGAAAAGCTTTTCGCTATGATGCAGTCCGCTAGAGACGCAGACTCCGGCTCTCCGCAGCTGTCCGCAGGAAAGCGGCGGTTGCCGGCGTCTTTCTGCCGAAGCCGCGCTTTGCAGCCTACAAGTGCGGTTCACGTCAGCGGTGCACCTGGTAGCCGCTTCTTCGCCTCCGGCAGCCTGGGAGAGCGGTTGGCTTCTGAGAGGCAAAGAACGAAACCGGCTTGTGTGCGCTGCCTTGGCACTGCTAGAGGACGGTGGCTGCAGCTGCCAGCCCTTTCAGTTCACCGCTGGCATGCTTCTGGCAGGTGCTCCAGGACGACTTTCCTGCGTTTTGACTTGGTCCTGATGCAGACGAATCTGGAGAATTCTTGTTCGTGCCCTGAGCTTCCGAGATGCACAGAAGGGCTGCGCTGAGTTGCTCGGGAAGCAAGGACATATACAGCGCCTTGTGTTTGGGAGTGAGCATCTGCTGCTGTTTTGCAGTTGACTTCGCTGTGCACTGAATGCCAGCGTGAGCTGAGCACACTTCTACAACGAGCAGAACACTACAAAACAGAGAGCACAGATGTCTGACGGCAGTTTGAAGCTTGCCTAGGAAAGAGCAGTGTTTTTGGAGTGTTCAGCAAATCCATGTTTCTGGGCAAGGGCGGGATGCGTGCACTGTGCTGGCAAGCTCTCTCCCTGCGAGACACGCTGGAAAAGCTTTTCGCTAAGATGCAGTCCGCTAGAGACGCAGACTTCGGCTCTCCGCAGCTGTCCGCAGGAAAGCGGCGGTTGCCGGCGTCTTTCTGCCGAAACCGCGCTTTGCAGCCTACAAGTGCGGTTCACGTCAGCGGTGCACCTAGTAGCCGCTTCTTCGCCTCCGGCAGCCGGCGAGAGCGGTTGGCTTCTGAGAGGCGAAGAACGAAACCGGCTTGTGTGCGCAGCCTTGGCACTGCTAGAGTACAGTGGCTGCAACTACCAGCCCTTTCAGTTCACCTCTGGGATGCTTCTGGCAAGTGCTCCAGGACGACTTTCCTGGGTTTTGACTTGGTTCCTGATGCAGACGTATCTGGAGAATTCTTGTTCGTGCCCTGAGCTCCCGAGATGCAGAGAAGAAGTGCTGCGCTGAGTTGCTCGGGAAGCAAGGACATAGACAGCGCCTTGTGTTTGGGAGTGAGCAGCTGCTGGTTTTTTGCAATTGACTTCGCTGTGCACTGAATGCCAGGGTGAGCTGTGCACTCCTCTACAACGAGTAGGGCAGCAGAAAACAGAGAGCACGGACGTCTGACAGCAGTTTGAAGCTGGCCTAGCAAAGAGCAGTGTTTTTGGAGTGTTCAGCAGATCCATGTTTCTGGGCAAGGGCGGGATGCGTGCACTGTGCTGACCAGCTTTCTCCCTGCGAGAGACGTTGGAAAAGCTTTTCGCCATGATGTAGTCCTATAGAGACGCAGACTCCGGCTCTCCTCAGCTGTCCGCAGGAAAGCGGCGGTTGCCGGCGTCTTTCTGCCGAAGCCGCGCTTTGCAGCCTACAAGTGCGGTTCACGTCAGCGGTGCACATAGTAGCCGCTTCTTCGCCTCCGGCAGCCGGGGAGAGCGGTTGGCTTCTGAGAGGCGAAGAACGAAACCGGCTTGTGTGCGCAGCCTTGGCACTGCTAGAGGACGGTGGCTGAAGCTGCCAGCCCTTTCAGTGCACCCCTGGGATGCTTCTGGCAAGTGCTCCAGGACGACTTTCCTGCGTTTTGACTTGGTCCTGATGCAGACGAATCTGGAGAATTCTTGTTCGTACCCTGAGCTTCCGAGATGCAGAGAACTCGAGGGCAGCTGCAGAAAAGAAGGGCTGTGCTGAGTTGCTCGGGAAGCAAGGACATAGACAGCGCCTTGTGTTTGGGAGTGAGCAGCTGTTGGTTTTTTGGAATTGACTTCGCTGTGCACTGAATGCCAGGGTGAGCTGAGCACACTTCTACAACGAGCAGGGCAGCAGAAAACAGAGAGCACGGATGTCTGACAGCAGTTTGAAGCTTGCCTAGGAAAGAGTAGTGTTTTTGGAGTGTTCAGCAAATCCATGTTTCTGGGCAAGGGCGGCATGCGTGCACTGTGCTGGCAAGCTCTCTCCCGGCGAGACACGCTGGAAAAGCTTTTCGCTATGATGCAGTCCGCTAGAGACGCAGACTCCGGCTCTCCGCAGCTGTCCGCAGGAAAGCGGCGGTTGCCGGCGTCTTTCTGCCGAAGCCGCGCTTTGCAGCCTACAAGTGCGGTTCACGTCAGCGGTGCACCTAGTAGCCGCTTCTTCGCCTCCGGCAGCCGGGGAGAGCGGTTGGCTTCTGAGAGGCGAAGAACGAAACCGGCTTGTGTGCGCTGCCTTGGCACTGCTAGAGGACGGTGGCTGCAGCTGCCAGCCCTTTCAGTTCACCGCTGGCATGCTTCTGGCAGGTGCTCCAGGACGACTTTCCTGCGTTTTGACTTGGTCCTGATGCAGACGAATCTGGAGAATTCTTGTTCGTGCCCTGAGCTTCCGAGATGCACAGAAGGGCTGCGCTGAGTTGCTCGGGAAGCAAGGACATATACAGCGCCTTGTGTTTGGGAGTGAGCAGCTGCTGGTTTTTTGCAATTGACTTCGCTGTGCACTGAATGCCAGGGTGAGCTGTGCACTCCTCTACAACGAGTAGGGCAGCAGAAAACAGAGAGCACGGACGTCTGACAGCAGTTTGAAGCTGGCCTAGCAAAGAGCAGTGTTTTTGGAGTGTTCAGCAGATCCATGTTTCTGGGCAAGGGCGGGATGCGTGCACTGTGCTGACCAGCTTTCTTCCTGCGAGAGACGTTGGAAAAGCTTTTCGCCATGATGTAGTCCTATAGAGACGCAGACTCCGGCTCTCCTCAGCTGTCCCCAGGAAAGCGGCGGTTGCCGGCGTCTTTCTGCCGAAGCCGCGCTTTGCAGCCTACAAGTGCGGTTCACGTCAGCGGTGCACATAGTAGCCGCTTCTTCGCCTCCGGCAGCCGGTGAGAGCGGTTGGCTTCTGAGAGGCGAAGAACGAAACCGGCTTGTGTGCGCAGCCTTGGCACTGCTAGAGGACGGTGGCTGCAGCTGCCAGCCCTTTCAGTGCACCCCTGGGATGCTTCTGGCAAGTGCTCCAGGACGACTTTCCTGCGTTTTGACTTGGTCCTGATGCAGACGAATCTGGAGAATTCTTGTTCGTACCCTGAGCTTCCGAGATGCAGAGAACTCGAGGGCAGCTGCAGAAAAGAAGGGCTGTGCTGAGTTGCTCGGGAAGCAAGGACATAGACAGCGCCTTGTGTTTGGGAGTGAGCAGCTGTTGGTTTTTTGCAATTGACTTCGCTGTGCACTGAATGCCAGGGTGAGCTGAGCACACTTCTACAACGAGCAGGGCAGCAGAAAACAGAGAGCACGGATGTCTGACAGCAGTTTGAAGCTTGCCTAGGAAAGAGTAGTGTTTTTGGAGTGTTCAGCAAATCCATGTTTCTGGGCAAGGGCGGCATGCGTGCACTGTGCTGGCAAGCTTTCTCCCTGCGAGACACGCTGGAAAAGCTTTTCGCTATGATGCAGTCCGCTAGAGACGCAGACTCCGGCTCTCCGCAGCTGTCCGCAGGAAAGCGGCGGTTGCCGGCGTCTTTCTGCCGAAGCCGCGCTTTGCAGCCTACAAGTGCGGTTCACGTCAGCGGTGCACCTAGTAGCCGCTTCTTCGCCTCCGGCAGCCGGGGAGAGCGGTTGGCTTCTGAGAGGCGAAGAACGAAACCGGCTTGTGTGCGCTGCCTTGGCACTGCTAGAGGACGGTGGCTGCAGCTGCCAGCCCTTTCAGTGCACCCCTGGGATGCTTCTGGCAGGTGCTCCAGGACGACTTTCCTGGGTTTTGACTTGGTTCCTGATGCAGACGTATCTGGAGAATTCTTGTTCGTGCCCTGAGCTCCCGAGATGCAGAGAAGAAGTGCTGCGCTGAGTTGCTCGGGAAGCAAGGACATAGACAGCGCCTTGTGTTTGGGAGTGAGCAGCTGCTGGTTTTTTGCAATTGACTTCGCTGTGCACTGAATGCCAGGGTGAGCTGTGCACTCCTCTACAACGAGTAGGGCAGCAGAAAACAGAGAGCACGGACGTCTGACAGCAGTTTGAAGCTGGCCTAGCAAAGAGCAGTGTTTTTGGAGTGTTCAGCAGATCCATGTTTCTGGGCAAGGGCGGGATGCGTGCACTGTGCTGACCAGCTTTCTTCCTGCGAGAGACGTTGGAAAAGCTTTTCGCCATGATGTAGTCCTATAGAGACGCAGACTCCGGCTCTCCTCAGCTGTCCGCAGGAAAGCGGCGGTTGCCGGCGTCTTTCTGCCGAAGCCGCGCTTTGCAGCCTACAAGTGCGGTTCACGTCAGCGGTGCACATAGTAGCCGCTTCTTCGCCTCCGGCAGCCGGCGAGAGCGGTTGGCTTCTGAGAGGCGAAGAACGAAACCGGCTTGTGTGCGCTGCCTTGGCACTGCTAGAGGACGGTGGCTGCAGCTGCCAGCCCTTTCAGTTCACCGCTGGCATGCTTCTGGCAGGTGCTCCAGGACGACTTTCCTGCGTTTTGACTTGGTCCTGATGCAGACGAATCTGGAGAATTCTTGTTCGTGCCCTGAGCTTCCGAGATGCACAGAAGGGCTGCGCTGAGTTGCTCGGGAAGCAAGGACATATACAGCGCCTTGTGTTTGGGAGTGAGCAGCTGCTGGTTTTTTGCAATTGACTTCGCTGTGCACTGAATGCCAGGGTGAGCTGTGCACTCCTCTACAACGAGTAGGGCAGCAGAAAACAGAGAGCACGGACGTCTGACAGCAGTTTGAAGCTGGCCTAGCAAAGAGCAGTGTTTTTGGAGTGTTCAGCAAATCCATGTTTCTGGGCAAGGGCGGGATGCGTGCACTGTGCTGACCAGCTTTCTCCCTGCGAAAGACGTTGGAAAAGCTTTTCGCCATGATGTAGTCCTATAGAGACGCAGACTCCGGCTCTCCGCAGCTGTCCGCAGGAAAGCGGCGGTTGCCGGCGTCTTTCTGCCGAAGCCGCGCTTTGCAGCCTACAAGTGCGGTTCACGTCAGCGGTGCACCTAGTAGCCGCTTCTTCGCCTCCGGCAGCCGGGGAGAGCGGTTGGCTTCTGAGAGGCGAAGAACGAAACCGGCTTGTGTGCGCTGCCTTGGCACTGCTAGAGGACGGTGGCTGCAGCTGCCAGCCCTTTCAGTTCACCGCTGGCATGCTTCTGGCAGGTGCTCCAGGACGACTTTCCTGCGTTTTGACTTGGTCCTGATGCAGACGAATCTGGAGAATTCTTGTTCGTGCCCTGAGCTTCCGAGATGCACAGAAGGGCTGCGCTGAGTTGCTCGGGAAGCAAGGACATATACAGCGCCTTGTGTTTGGGAGTGAGCATCTGCTGCTGTTTTGCAGTTGACTTCGCTGTGCACTGAATGCCAGCGTGAGCTGAGCACACTTCTACAACGAGCAGAACACTACAAAACAGAGAGCACAGATGTCTGACAGCAGTTTGAAGCTTGCCTAGGAAAGAGCAGTGTTTTTGGAGTGTTCAGCAAATCCAAGTTTCTGGGCTAGGGCGGGATGCGTGCACTGTGCTGGCAAGCTCTCTCCCTGCGAGACACGCTGGAAAAGCTTTTCGCTAAGATGCAGTCCGCTAGAGACGCAGACTTCGGCTCTCCGCAGCTGTCCGCAGGAAAGCGGCGGTTGCCGGCGTCTTTCTGCCGAAACCGCGCTTTGCAGCCTACAAGTGCGGTTCACGTCAGCGGTGCACCTAGTAGCCGCTTCTTCGCCTCCGGCAGCCGGCGAGAGCGGTTGGCTTCTGAGAGGCGAAGAACGAAACCGGCTTGTGTGCGCAGCCTTGGCACTGCTAGAGTACAGTGGCTGCAACTACCAGCCCTTTCAGTTCACCTCTGGGATGCTTCTGGCAAGTGCTCCAGGACGACTTTCCTGGGTTTTGACTTGGTTCCTGATGCAGACGTATCTGGAGAATTCTTGTTCGTGCCCTGAGCTCCCGAGATGCAGAGAAGAAGTGCTGCGCTGAGTTGCTCGGGAAGCAAGGACATAGACAGCGCCTTGTGTTTGGGAGTGAGCAGCTGCTGGTTTTTTGCAATTGACTTCGCTGTGCACTGAATGCCAGGGTGAGCTGTGCACTCCTCTACAACGAGTAGGGCAGCAGAAAACAGAGAGCACGGACGTCTGACAGCAGTTTGAAGCTGGCCTAGCAAAGAGCAGTGTTTTTGGAGTGTTCAGCAGATCCATGTTTCTGGGCAAGGGCGGGATGCGTGCACTGTGCTGACCAGCTTTCTCCCTGCGAGAGACGTTGGAAAAGCTTTTCGCCATGATGTAGTCCTATAGAGACGCAGACTCCGGCTCTCCTCAGCTGTCCGCAGGAAAGCGGCGGTTGCCGGCGTCTTTCTGCCGAAGCCGCGCTTTGCAGCCTACAAGTGCGGTTCACGTCAGCGGTGCACATAGTAGCCGCTTCTTCGCCTCCGGCAGCCGGGGAGAGCGGTTGGCTTCTGAGAGGCGAAGAACGAAACCGGCTTGTGTGCGCAGCCTTGGCACTGCTAGAGGACGGTGGCTGCAGCTGCCAGCCCTTTCAGTGCACCCCTGGGATGCTTCTGGCAAGTGCTCCAGGACGACTTTCCTGCGTTTTGACTTGGTCCTGATGCAGACGAATCTGGAGAATTCTTGTTCGTACCCTGAGCTTCCGAGATGCAGAGAACTCGAGGGCAGCTGCAGAAAAGAAGGGCTGTGCTGAGTTGCTCGGGAAGCAAGGACATAGACAGCGCCTTGTGTTTGGGAGTGAGCAGCTGTTGGTTTTTTGGAATTGACTTCGCTGTGCACTGAATGCCAGGGTGAGCTGAGCACACTTCTACAACGAGTAGGGCAGCAGAAAACAGAGAGCACGGATGTCTGACAGCAGTTTGAAGCTTGCCTAGGAAAGAGTAGTGTTTTTGGAGTGTTCAGCAAATCCATGTTTCTGGGCAAGGGCGGCATGCGTGCACTGTGCTGGCAAGCTCTCTCCCGGCGAGACACGCTGGAAAAGCTTTTCGCTATGATGCAGTCCGCTAGAGACGCAGACTCCGGCTCTCCGCAGCTGTCCGCAGGAAAGCGGCGGTTGCCGGCGTCTTTCTGCCGAAGCCGCGCTTTGCAGCCTACAAGTGCGGTTCACGTCAGCGGTGCACCTAGTAGCCGCTTCTTCGCCTCCGGCAGCCGGGGAGAGCGGTTGGCTTCTGAGAGGCGAAGAACGAAACCGGCTTGTGTGCGCTGCCTTGGCACTGCTAGAGGACGGTGGCTGCAGCTGCCAGCCCTTTCAGTTCACCGCTGGCATGCTTCTGGCAGGTGCTCCAGGACGACTTTCCTGCGTTTTGACTTGGTCCTGATGCAGACGAATCTGGAGAATTCTTGTTCGTGCCCTGAGCTTCCGAGATGCACAGAAGGGCTGCGCTGAGTTGCTCGGGAAGCAAGGACATAGACAGCGCCTTGTGTTTGGGAGTGAGCATCTGCTGCTGTTTTGCAGTTGACTTCGCTGTGCACTGAATGCCAGCGTGAGCTGAGCACACTTCTACAACGAGCAGAACACTACAAAACAGAGAGCACAGATGTCTGACGGCAGTTTGAAGCTTGCCTAGGAAAGAGCAGTGTTTTTGGAGTGTTCAGCAAATCCATGTTTCTGGGCAAGGGCGGGATGCGTGCACTGTGCTGGCAAGCTCTCTCCCTGCGAGACACGCTGGAAAAGCTTTTCGCTAAGATGCAGTCCGCTAGAGACGCAGACTTCGGCTCTCCGCAGCTGTCCGCAGGAAAGCGGCGGTTGCCGGCGTCTTTCTGCCGAAACCGCGCTTTGCAGCCTACAAGTGCGGTTCACGTCAGCGGTGCACCTAGTAGCCGCTTCTTCGCCTCCGGCAGCCGGCGAGAGCGGTTGGCTTCTGAGAGGCGAAGAACGAAACCGGCTTGTGTGCGCAGCCTTGGCACTGCTAGAGTACAGTGGCTGCAACTACCAGCCCTTTCAGTTCACCTCTGGGATGCTTCTGGCAAGTGCTCCAGGACGACTTTCCTGGGTTTTGACTTGGTTCCTGATGCAGACGTATCTGGAGAATTCTTGTTCGTGCCCTGAGCTCCCGAGATGCAGAGAAGAAGTGCTGCGCTGAGTTGCTCGGGAAGCAAGGACATAGACAGCGCCTTGTGTTTGGGAGTGAGCAGCTGCTGGTTTTTTGCAATTGACTTCGCTGTGCACTGAATGCCAGGGTGAGCTGTGCACTCCTCTACAACGAGTAGGGCAGCAGAAAACAGAGAGCACGGACGTCTGACAGCAGTTTGAAGCTGGCCTAGCAAAGAGCAGTGTTTTTGGAGTGTTCAGCAGATCCATGTTTCTGGGCAAGGGCGGGATGCGTGCACTGTGCTGACCAGCTTTCTTCCTGCGAGAGACGTTGGAAAAGCTTTTCGCCATGATGTAGTCCTATAGAGACGCAGACTCCGGCTCTCCTCAGCTGTCCGCAGGAAAGCGGCAGTTGCCGGCGTCTTTCTGCCGAAGCCGCGCTTTGCAGCCTACAAGTGCGGTTCACGTCAGCGGTGCACCTGGTAGCCGCTTCTTCGCCTCCGGCAGCCGGCGAGAGCGGTTGGCTTCTGAGAGGCGAAGAACGAAACCGGCTTGTGTGCGCAGCCTTGGCACTGCTAGAGGACGGTGGCTGCAGCTGCCAGCCCTTTCAGTGCACCCCTGGGATGCTTCTGGCAAGTGCTCCAGGACGACTTTCCTGCGTTTTGACTTGGTCCTGATGCAGACGAATCTGGAGAATTCTTGTTCGTACCCTGAGCTTCCGAGATGCAGAGAACTCGAGGGCAGCTGCAGAAAAGAAGGGCTGTGCTGAGTTGCTCGGGAAGCAAGGACATAGACAGCGCCTTGTGTTTGGGAGTGAGCAGCTGTTGGTTTTTTGCAATTGACTTCGCTGTGCACTGAATGCCAGGGTGAGCTGAGCACACTTCTACTACGAGCAGGGCAGCAGAAAACAGAGAGCACGGATGTCTGACAGCAGTTTGAAGCTTGCCTAGGAAAGAGTAGTGTTTTTGTAGTGTTCAGCAAATCCATGTTTCTGGGCAAGGGCGGCATGCGTGCACTGTGCTGGCAAGCTTTCTCCCTGCGAGACACGCTGGAAAAGCTTTTCGCTATGATGCAGTCCGCTAGAGACGCAGACTCCGGCTCTCCGCAGCTGTCCGCAGGAAAGCGGCGGTTGCCGGCGTCTTTCTGCCGAAGCCGCGCTTTGCAGCCTACAAGTGCGGTTCACGTCAGCGGTGCACCTAGTAGCCGCTTCTTCGCCTCCGGCAGCCGGGGAGAGCGGTTGGCTTCTGAGAGGCGAAGAACGAAACCGGCTTGTGTGCGCTGCCTTGGCACTGCTAGAGGACGGTGGCTGCAGCTGCCAGCCCTTTCAGTGCACCCCTGGGATGCTTCTGGCAGGTGCTCCAGGACGACTTTCCTGGGTTTTGACTTGGTTCCTGATGCAGACGTATCTGGAGAATTCTTGTTCGTGCCCTGAGCTCCCGAGATGCAGAGAAGTGCTGCGCTGAGTTGCTCGGGAAGCAAGGACATAGACAGCGCCTTGTGTTTGGGAGTGAGCAGCTGCTGGTTTTTTGCAATTGACTTCGCTGTGGACTGAATGCCAGGGTGAGCTGTGCACTCCTCTACAACGAGTAGGGCAGCAGAAAACAGAGAGCACGGACGTCTGACAGCAGTTTGAAGCTGGCCTAGCAAAGAGCAGTGTTTTTGGAGTGTTCAGCAGATCCATGTTTCTGGGCAAGGGCGGGATGCGTGCACTGTGCTGACCAGCTTTCTTCCTGCGAGAGACGTTGGAAAAGCTTTTCGCCATGATGTAGTCCTATAGAGACGCAGACTCCGGCTCTCCTCAGCTGTCCGCAGGAAAGCGGCGGTTGCCGGCGTCTTTCTGCCGAAGCCGCGCTTTGCAGCCTACAAGTGCGGTTCACGTCAGCGGTGCACATAGTAGCCGCTTCTTCGCCTCCGGCAGCCGGCGAGAGCGGTTGGCTTCTGAGAGGCGAAGAACGAAACCGGCTTGTGTGCGCTGCCTTGGCACTGCTAGAGGACGGTGGCTGCAGCTGCCAGCCCTTTCAGTTCACCGCTGGCATGCTTCTGGCAGGTGCTCCAGGACGACTTTCCTGCGTTTTGACTTGGTCCTGATGCAGACGAATCTGGAGAATTCTTGTTCGTGCCCTGAGCTTCCGAGATGCACAGAAGGGCTGCGCTGAGTTGCTCGGGAAGCAAGGACATAGACAGCGCCTTGTGTTTGGGAGTGAGCATCTGCTGCTGTTTTGCAGTTGACTTCGCTGTGCACTGAATGCCAGCGTGAGCTGAGCACACTTCTACAACGAGCAGAACACTACAAAACAGAGAGCACAGATGTCTGACGGCAGTTTAAAGCTTGCCTAGGAAAGAGCAGTGTTTTTGGAGTGTTCAGCAAATCCATGTTTCTGGGCAAGGGCGGGATGCGTGCACTGTGCTGGCAAGCTCTCTCCCTGCGAGACACGCTGGAAAAGCTTTTCGCTAAGATGCAGTCCGCTAGAGACGCAGACTTCGGCTCTCCGCAGCTGTCCGCAGGAAAGCGGCGGTTGCCGGCGTCTTTCTGCCGAAACCGCGCTTTGCAGCCTACAAGTGCGGTTCACGTCAGCGGTGCACCTAGTTGCCGCTTCTTCGCCTCCGGCAGCCGGCGAGAGCGGTTGGCTTCTGAGAGGCGAAGAACGAAACCGGCTTGTGTGCGCAGCCTTGGCACTGCTAGAGTACAGTGGCTGCAACTACCAGCCCTTTCAGTTCACCTCTGGGATGCTTCTGGCAAGTGCTCCAGGACGACTTTCCTGGGTTTTGACTTGGTTCCTGATGCAGACGTATCTGGAGAATTCTTGTTCGTGCCCTGAGCTCCCGAGATGCAGAGAAGAAGTGCTGCGCTGAGTTGCTCGGGAAGCAAGGACATAGACAGCGCCTTGTGTTTGGGAGTGAGCAGCTGCTGGTTTTTTGCAATTGACTTCGCTGTGCACTGAATGCCAGGGTGAGCTGTGCACTCCTCTACAACGAGTAGGGCAGCAGAAAACAGAGAGCACGGACGTCTGACAGCAGTTTGAAGCTGGCCTAGCAAAGAGCAGTGTTTTTGGAGTGTTCAGCAGATCCATGTTTCTGGGCAAGGGCGGGATGCGTGCACTGTGCTGACCAGCTTTCTTCCTGCGAGAGACGTTGGAAAAGCTTTTCGCCATGATGTAGTCCTATAGAGACGCAGACTCCGGCTCTCCTCAGCTGTCCGCAGGAAAGCGGCAGTTGCCGGCGTCTTTCTGCCGAAGCCGCGCTTTGCAGCCTACAAGTGCGGTTCACGTCAGCGGTGCACATAGTAGCCGCTTCTTCGCCTCCGGCAGCCGGCGAGAGCGGTTGGCTTCTGAGAGGCGAAGAACGAAACCGGCTTGTGTGCGCAGCCTTGGCACTGCTAGAGGACGGTGGCTGCAGCTGCCAGCCCTTTCAGTGCACCCCTGGGATGCTTCTGGCAAGTGCTCCAGGACGACTTTCCTGCGTTTTGACTTGGTCCTGATGCAGACGAATCTGGAGAATTCTTGTTCGTACCCTGAGCTTCCGAGATGCAGAGAACTCGAGGGCAGCTGCAGAAAAGAAGGGCTGTGCTGAGTTGCTCGGGAAGCAAGGACATAGACAGCGCCTTGTGTTTGGGAGTGAGCAGCTGTTGGTTTTTTGCAATTGACTTCGCTGTGCACTGAATGCCAGGGTGAGCTGAGCACACTTCTACTACGAGTAGGGCAGCAGAAAACAGAGAGCACGGATGTCTGACAGCAGTTTGAAGCTTGCCTAGGAAAGAGTAGTGTTTTTGTAGTGTTCAGCAAATCCATGTTTCTGGGCAAGGGCGGCATGCGTGCACTGTGCTGGCAAGCTTTCTCCCTGCGAGACACGCTGGAAAAGCTTTTCGCTATGATGCAGTCCGCTAGAGACGCAGACTCCGGCTCTCCGCAGCTGTCCGCAGGAAAGCGGCGGTTGCCGGCGTCTTTCTGCCGAAGCCGCGCTTTGCAGCCTACAAGTGCGGTTCACGTCAGCGGTGCACCTGGTAGCCGCTTCTTCGCCTCCGGCAGCCGGGGAGAGCGGTTGGCTTCTGAGAGGCGAAGAACGAAACCGGCTTGTGTGCGCAGCCTTGGCACTGCTAGAGGACGGTGGCTGCAGCTGCCAGCCCTTTCAGTTCACCGCTGGCATGCTTCTGGCAGGTGCTCCAGGACGACTTTCCTGCGTTTTGACTTGGTCCTGATGCAGCCGAATCTGGAGAATTCTTGTTTGTGCCCTGAGCTTCCGAGATGCACAGAAGGGCTGCGCTGAGTTGCTCGGGAAGCAAGGACATAGCGCCTTGTGTTTGGGAGTGAGCAGCTGCTGGTTTTTTGCAATTGACTTCGCTGTGCACTGAATGCCAGGGTGAGCTGTGCACTCCTCTACAACGAGTAGGGCAGCAGAAAACAGAGAGCACGGACGTCTGACAGCAGTTTGAAGCTGGCCTAGCAAAGAGCAGTGTTTTTGGAGTGTTCAGCAGATCCATGTTTCTGGGCAAGGGCGGGATGCGTGCACTGTGCTGACCAGCTTTCTTCCTGCGAGAGACGTTGGAAAAGCTTTTCGCCATGATGTAGTCCTATAGAGACGCAGACTCCGGCTCTCCTCAGCTGTCCGCAGGAAAGCGGCGGTTGCCGGCGTCTTTCTGCCGAAGCCGCGCTTTGCAGCCTACAAGTGCGGTTCACGTCAGCGGTGCACATAGTAGCCGCTTCTTCGCCTCCGGCAGCCGGGGAGAGCGGTTGGCTTCTGAGAGGCGAAGAACGAAACCGGCTTGTGTGCGCAGCCTTGGCACTGCTAGAGGACGGTGGCTGCAGCTGCCAGCCCTTTCAGTGCACCCCTGGGATGCTTCTGACAAGTGCTCCAGGACGACTTTCCTGCGTTTTGACTTGGTCCTGATGCAGACGAATCTGGAGAATTCTTGTTCGTACCCTGAGGGTTCCGAGATGCAGAGAACTCGAGGGCAGCTGCAGAAAAGAAGGGCTGTGCTGAGTTGCTCGGGAAGCAAGGACATAGACAGCGCCTTGTGTTTGGGAGTGAGCAGCTGCTGGTTTTTTGCAATTGACTTCGCTGTGCACTGAATGCCAGGGTGAGCTGAGCACACTTCTACAACGAGCAGGGCAGCAGAAAACAGAGAGCACGGATGTCTGACAGCAGTTTGAAGCTTGCCTAGGAAAGAGTAGTGTTTTTGGAGTGTTCAGCAAATCCATGTTTCTGGGCAAGGGCGGCATGCGTGCACTGTGCTGGCAAGCTTTCTCCCTGCGAGACACGCTGGAAAAGCTTTTCGCTATGATGCAGTCCGCTAGAGACGCAGACTCCGGCTCTCCGCAGCTGTCCGCAGGAAAGCGGCGGTTGCCGGCGTCTTTCTGCCGAAGCCGCGCTTTGCAGCCTACAAGTGCGGTTCACGTCAGCGGTGCACCTAGTAGCCGCTTCTTCGCCTCCGGCAGCCGGGGAGAGCGGTTGGCTTCTGAGAGGCGAAGAACGAAACCGGCTTGTGTGCGCTGCCTTGGCACTGCTAGAGGACGGTGGCTGCAGCTGCCAGCCCTTTCAGTGCACCCCTGGGATGCTTCTGGCAGGTGCTCCAGGACGACTTTCCTGGGTTTTGACTTGGTTCCTGATGCAGACGTATCTGGAGAATTCTTGTTCGTGCCCTGAGCTCCCGAGATGCAGAGAAGAAGTGCTGCGCTGAGTTGCTCGGGAAGCAAGGACATAGACAGCGCCTTGTGTTTGGGAGTGAGCAGCTGCTGGTTTTTTGCAATTGACTTCGCTGTGCACTGAATGCCAGGGTGAGCTGTGCACTCCTCTACAACGAGTAGGGCAGCAGAAAACAGAGAGCACGGACGTCTGACAGCAGTTTGAAGCTGGCCTAGCAAAGAGCAGTGTTTTTGGAGTGTTCAGCAGATCCATGTTTCTGGGCAAGGGCGGGATGCGTGCACTGTGCTGACCAGCTTTCTTCCTGCGAGAGACGTTGGAAAAGCTTTTCGCCATGATGTAGTCCTATAGAGACGCAGACTCCGGCTCTCCTCAGCTGTCCGCAGGAAAGCGGCGGTTGCCGGCGTCTTTCTGCCGAAGCCGCGCTTTGCAGCCTACAAGTGCTGTTCACGTCAGCGGTGCACATAGTAGCCGCTTCTTCGCCTCCGGCAGCCGGCGAGAGCGGTTGGCTTCTGAGAGGCGAAGAACGAAACCGGCTTGTGTGCGCTGCCTTGGCACTGCTAGAGGACGGTGGCTGCAGCTGCCAGCCCTTTCAGTTCACCGCTGGCATGCTTCTGGCAGGTGCTCCAGGACGACTTTCCTGCGTTTTGACTTGGTCCTGATGCAGACGAATCTGGAGAATTCTTGTTCGTGCCCTGAGCTTCCGAGATGCACAGAAGGGCTGCGCTGAGTTGCTCGGGAAGCAAGGACATAGACAGCGCCTTGTGTTTGGGAGTGAGCATCTGCTGCTGTTTTGCAGTTGACTTCGCTGTGCACTGAATGCCAGCGTGAGCTGAGCACACTTCTACAACGAGCAGAACACTACAAAACAGAGAGCACAGATGTCTGACGGCAGTTTGAAGCTTGCCTAGGAAAGAGCAGTGTTTTTGGAGTGTTCAGCAAATCCATGTTTCTGGGCAAGGGCGGGATGCGTGCACTGTGCTGGCAAGCTCTCTCCCTGCGAGACACGCTGGAAAAGCTTTTCGCTAAGATGCAGTCCGCTAGAGACGCAGACTTCGGCTCTCCGCAGCTGTCCGCAGGAAAGCGGCGGTTGCCGGCGTCTTTCTGCCGAAACCGCGCTTTGCAGCCTACAAGTGCGGTTCACGTCAGCGGTGCACCTAGTAGCCGCTTCTTCGCCTCCGGCAGCCGGCGAGAGCGGTTGGCTTCTGAGAGGCGAAGAACGAAACCGGCTTGTGTGCGCAGCCTTGGCACTGCTAGAGTACAGTGGCTGCAACTACCAGCCCTTTCAGTTCACCTCTGGGATGCTTCTGGCAAGTGCTCCAGGACGACTTTCCTGGGTTTTGACTTGGTTCCTGATGCAGACGTATCTGGAGAATTCTTGTTCGTGCCCTGAGCTCCCGAGATGCAGAGAAGAAGTGCTGCGCTGAGTTGCTCGGGAAGCAAGGACATAGACAGCGCCTTGTGTTTGGGAGTGAGCAGCTGCTGGTTTTTTGCAATTGACTTCGCTGTGCACTGAATGCCAGGGTGAGCTGTGCACTCCTCTACAACGAGTAGGGCAGCAGAAAACAGAGAGCACGGACGTCTGACAGCAGTTTGAAGCTGGCCTAGCAAAGAGCAGTGTTTTTGGAGTGTTCAGCAGATCCATGTTTCTGGGCAAGGGCGGGATGCGTGCACTGTGCTGACCAGCTTTCTTCCTGCGAGAGACGTTGGAAAAGCTTTTCGCCATGATGTAGTCCTATAGAGACGCAGACTCCGGCTCTCCTCAGCTGTCCGCAGGAAAGCGGCAGTTGCCGGCGTCTTTCTGCCGAAGCCGCGCTTTGCAGCCTACAAGTGCGGTTCACGTCAGCGGTGCACATAGTAGCCGCTTCTTCGCCTCCGGCAGCCGGCGAGAGCGGTTGGCTTCTGAGAGGCGAAGAACGAAACCGGCTTGTGTGCGCAGCCTTGGCACTGCTAGAGGACGGTGGCTGCAGCTGCCAGCCCTTTCAGTGCACCCCTGGGATGCTTCTGGCAAGTGCTCCAGGACGACTTTCCTGCGTTTTGACTTGGTCCTGATGCAGACGAATCTGGAGAATTCTTGTTCGTACCCTGAGCTTCCGAGATGCAGAGAACTCGAGGGCAGCTGCAGAAAAGAAGGGCTGTGCTGAGTTGCTCGGGAAGCAAGGACATAGACAGCGCCTTGTGTTTGGGAGTGAGCAGCTGTTGGTTTTTTGCAATTGACTTCGCTGTGCACTGAATGCCAGGGTGAGCTGAGCACACTTCTACAACGAGCAGGGCAGCAGAAAACAGAGAGCACGGATGTCTGACAGCAGTTTGAAGCTTGCCTAGGAAAGAGTAGTGTTTTTGTAGTGTTCAGCAAATCCATGTTTCTGGGCAAGGGCGGCATGCGTGCACTGTGCTGGCAAGCTTTCTCCCTGCGAGACACGCTGGAAAAGTTTTTCGCTATGATGCAGTCCGCTAGAGACGCAGACTCCGGCTCTCCGCAGCTGTCCGCAGGAAAGCGGCGGTTGCCGGCGTCTTTCTGCCGAAGCCGCGCTTTGCAGCCTACAAGTGCGGTTCACGTCAGCGGTGCACCTGGTAGCCGCTTCTTCGCCTCCGGCAGCCGGGGAGAGCGGTTGGCTTCTGAGAGGCGAAGAACGAAACCGGCTTGTGTGCGCAGCCTTGGCACTGCTAGAGGACGGTGGCTGCAGCTGCCAGCCCTTTCAGTTCACCGCTGGCATGCTTCTGGCAGGTGCTCCAGGACGACTTTCCTGCGTTTTGACTTGGTCCTGATGCAGCCGAATCTGGAGAATTCTTGTTCGTGCCCTGAGCTTCCGAGATGCACAGAAGGGCTGCGCTGAGTTGCTCGGGAAGCAAGGACATAGACAGCGCCTTGTGTTTGGGAGTGAGCATCTGCTGCTGTTTTGCAGTTGACTTCGCTGTGCACTGAATGCCAGCGTGAGCTGAGCACACTTCTACAACGAGCAGAACACTACAAAACAGAGAGCACAGATGTCTGACGGCAGTTTGAAGCTTGCCTAGGAAAGAGCAGTGTTTTTGGAGTGTTCAGCAAATCCATGTTTCTGGGCAAGGGCGGGATGCGTGCACTGTGCTGGCAAGCTCTCTCCCTGCGAGACACGCTGGAAAAGCTTTTCGCTAAGATGCAGTCCGCTAGAGACGCAGACTTCGGCTCTCCGTAGCTGTCCGCAGGAAAGCGGCGGTTGCCGGCGTCTTTCTGCCGAAACCGCGCTTTGCAGCCTACAAGTGCGGTTCACGTCAGCGGTGCACCTAGTAGCCGCTTCTTCGCCTCCGGCAGCCGGCGAGAGCGGTTGGCTTCTGAGAGGCGAAGAACGAAACCGGCTTGTGTGCGCAGCCTTGGCACTGCTAGAGTACAGTGGCTGCAACTACCAGCCCTTTCAGTTCACCTCTGGGATGCTTCTGGCAAGTGCTCCAGGACGACTTTCCTGGGTTTTGACTTGGTTCCTGATGCAGACGTATCTGGAGAATTCTTGTTCGTGCCCTGAGCTCCCGAGATGCAGAGAAGAAGTGCTGCGCTGAGTTGCTCGGGAAGCAAGGACATAGACAGCGCCTTGTGTTTGGGAGTGAGCAGCTGCTGGTTTTTTGCAATTGACTTCGCTGTGCACTGAATGCCAGGGTGAGCTGTGCACTCCTCTACAACGAGTAGGGCAGCAGAAAACAGAGAGCACGGACGTCTGACAGCAGTTTGAAGCTGGCCTAGCAAAGAGCAGTGTTTTTGGAGTGTTCAGCAGATCCATGTTTCTGGGCAAGGGCGGGATGCGTGCACTGTGCTGACCAGCTTTCTCCCAGCGAGAGACGTTGGAAAAGCTTTTCGCCATGATGTAGTCCTATAGAGACGCAGACTCCGGCTCTCCTCAGCTGTCCGCAGGAAAGCGGCGGTTGCCGGCGTCTTTCTGCCGAAGCCGCGCTTTGCAGCCTACAAGTGCGGTTCACGTCAGCGGTGCACATAGTAGCCGCTTCTTCGCCTCCGGCAGCCGGGGAGAGCGGTTGGCTTCTGAGAGGCGAAGAACGAAACCGGCTTGTGTGCGCAGCCTTTGCACTGCTAGAGGACGGTGGCTGCAGCTGCCAGCCCTTTCAGTGCACCCCTGGGATGCTTCTGGCAAGTGCTCCAGGACGACTTTCCTGCGTTTTGACTTGGTCCTGATGCAGACGAATCTGGAGAATTCTTGTTCGTACCCTGAGCTTCCGAGATGCAGAGAACTCGAGGGCAGCTGCAGAAAAGAAGGGCTGTGCTGAGTTGCTCGGGAAGCAAGGACATAGACAGCGCCTTGTGTTTGGGAGTGAGCAGCTGTTGGTTTTTTGCAATTGACTTCGCTGTGCACTGAATGTCAGGTGGAGCTGTGCACACTTCCACAACGAGCAGCACACCACAAAACAGAGAGCACAGATGTCTGACAGCAGTTTGAAGCTTGCCTAGAAAAGAGTAGTGTTTTTGGGGTGTTCAGCAAATATATTGTTCTGGGCAAGGGCGGGATGTGTGCACTGTGCTGGCAAGCTTTCTCCCTGCGAGACACGCTGGAAAAACTTTTCGCTATGCTGCAGTCCGCTAGAGACGCAGACTCCGGCTCTCCGCAGCTGTCCGCAGGAAAGCGGCGGTTGCCGGCTTCTTTCTGCCGAAGCCGCGCTTTGCAGCCTACAAGTGCGGTTCACGTCAGCGGTGCACTTAGTAGCCGCTTCTTCGCCTCCGGCAGCCGGGGAGAGCGGTTGGCTTCTGAGAGGCGAAGAACGAAACCGGCTTGTGTGCGCAACCTTGGCACTGCTAGAGGACGGTGGCTGCAGCTGCCAGCCCTTTCAGTTCACCCCTGGGATGCTTCTGGCAAGTGCTCCTGGACGACTTTCCTGCGTTTTGACTTGGTCCTGATGCAGACGAATCTGGAGAATTCTTGTTCGTACCCTGAGCTTCCGAGATGCAGAGAACTTGAGGGCAGCTGCAGAAAAGAAGGGCTGTGCTGAGTTGCTCGGGAAGCAAGGACATAGACAGCGCCCTGTGTTTGGGAGTGAGCAGCTGCTGGTTTTTTGCAGTTGACTTCGCTGTGCACTGAATGCCAGCGTGAGCTGAGCACACTTCTACAAAGAGCAGAACACTACAAAACAGAGAGCACAGATGTCTGACGGCAGTTTGAAGCTTGCCTAGGAAAGAGCAGTGTTTTTGGAGTGTTCAGCAGATCCATGTTTCTGGGCAAGGGCGGGATGCGTGCACTGTGCTGACCAGCTTTCTTCCTGCGAGAGACGTTGGAAAAGCTTTTCGCTATGCTGCAGTCCGCTAGAGACGCAGACTCCGGCTCTCCGCAGCTGTCCGCAGGAAAGCGGCGGTTGCCGGCTTCTTTCTGCCGAAGCCGCGCTTTGCAGCCTACAAGTGCGGTTCACGTCAGCGGTGCACTTAGTAGCCGCTTCTTCGCCTCCGGCAGCCGGGGAGAGCGGTTGGCTTCTGAGAGGCGAAGAACGAAACCGGCTTGTGTGCGCAGCCTTGGCACTGCTAGAAGACGGTGGCTGCCGCTGCCTGCGCTTTCAGTTAACCGCTGGCATGCATCTGGCAGGTGCTCCAGTACGACTTTCCTGCGTTTTGACATGGTCCTGATGCAGACGAATCTGGAGAATTCTTGTTCGTACCCTGAGCTTCCGAGTGGCAGAGAACTCGATGGCAGCTGCAGAAAAGAAGGGCTGTGCTGAATTGCTCGGGAAGCAAGGACATAGACAGCGCCTTGTGTTTGGGAGTGAGCAGCTGCTAGTGTTTTGCAGTTGACTTCGCTGTGCACTGAATGTCAGGTGGAGCTGTGCACACTTCTACTACGAGGAGAACAGCAGAAAATAGAGAGCACGGACGTCTGACAGCAGTTTGAAGCTTGCCTAGCAAAGAGCAGTGTTTTTGGAGTGTTCAGCAAATATATGTTTCTGGGCAAGGGCGGGATGCGTGCACTGCGCTGGCAAGCTTTCTCCCTGCCAGACACGCTGGAAAAGCTTTTCGCTATGATGCAGTCCGCTTGATACGCCGACTTCGGCTCTCCGTAGCTGTCCGCAGGAAAGCGGCGGTTGCCGGCTTCTTTCTGCCGAAGCCGCGCTTTGCAGCCTACAAGTGCGGTTCACGTCAGCGGTGCACTTAGTAGCCGCTTCTTCGCCTCCGGCAGCCGGGGAGAGCGGTTGGCTTCTGAGAGGCGAAGAACGAAACCGGCTTGTGTGCGCAGCCTTGGCACTGCTAGAAGACGGTGGCTGCCGCTGCCTGCGCTTTCAGTTAACCGCTGGCATGCTTCTGGCAGGTGCTCCAGGACGACTTTCCTGCGTTTTGACTTGGTCCTGATGCAGACGAATCTGGAGAATTCTTGTTCGTGCCCTGAGCTTCCGAGATGCAGAGAAGAAGGGCTGCGCTGAGTTGCTCGGGAAGCAAGGACATAGACAGCGCCTTGTGTTTGGGAGTGAGCAGCTGCTAGTGTTTTGCAGTTGACTTCGCTGTGCACTGAATGTCAGGTGGAGCTGTGCACACTTCTACAACGAGCAGGACATTATAAAACAGAGAGCACATATGTCTGACAGCAGTTTGAAGCTTGCCTAGGAAAGAGTAGTGTTTTTGGAGTGTTCAGCAGATCCATGTTTCTGGGCAAGGGCGGGATGCGTGCACTGCGCTGGCAAGCTTTCTCCCTGCCAGACACGCTGGAAAAGCAGGAACCGGGGCTGGTGAGTTTGCTTTCCCAGGGAAAACAGCCGATGTTTCTGCTCAGGGTCCTGTGTCCCTGAGCGGGAATCTGATTTCAAAAAATCCAAACATCGAAGGATGGGCCCCATACAGAAGCTGCCTCCACCTCATACTTTTGCTGCCCTGACAGTCCCAGAGAAGCCCTACAAACTGACATCAGGAACCTGGACTGGTGAGTTTTCTTTCCCAGAGAAAACAGCCGATGTTTGTGCTCAGGGCCCTGTGGCTCTGAGCCCGCTGCTGATTGCAAAAAATCGGAACATCGAAGGATAAGTCCCATATAGGAGCTGCCTCCACCTCATACTTGTGCTGCCCTGACAGTCCCAGAGGAGCCCTACAAACTGACATCAGGAACCTGGACTGGTGAGTTTTCTTTCCCAGGGAAAACAGCCGATGTTTCTGCTCAGGGCCCTCTGGCTCTGAGCCGGCAGCTGACTGCAAAAATCTGATCATCGAAGCATATGTCCCAGACCGGAGCTGCCCCCACCTCATACTTGTGCTGCCCTGACAGTCCCAGAGAAGCCCTACAAACTGACATCTGGAACCAGGACTGGTGAGTTTTCTTTCCCAGGTTAAAGCCAGGGAATCTCAGAAAAACGGAAAGCTGGACAAGACAAACGCACATCCAACCAATATGATTAATGCAACGTTCTCCGTTTATTCACGATAAGGCGGTAGTTTATATAAGCTTCCACATGGTTTACAGAAACAAAGACACTCTAATTGGTAGGCTAACATTGTTTACCTTTTCCTTAAAATGGCCTACACTTTACACCATAAAACCTATACTAATTCACACCCAGACAACCCGGTGGTCCCCACAACACCCCAAGACTATTTTCTATCTGCGCCACAAGCTCTGAATTTCTAACTGCATCAGAGGCTTTGAAGGCCCCACCAGGCCCCAACCTGAGGCCTAGACTGGAGTAGCTCAACCTTCACAATTCATGTCCTCTTTCTCTCAAAAATGCTGCAACAATTCCCTCTTTCTCTTTTTGAGCTACTCAGGCTGGAGTGAAGGCGCAATGAACTAATTTTTGCACACACTGTAAAAAACACGGTATAACAATTAAAATAACTATAAAGATAAAAAAAAGTACAATACCAAAACAAATTAAGTCTTTGACCCAGCCAGAAAAACCTAAAGAATTGAGCCAGTTATCAAATGAAGTGTCCATTTGGAGAACACTGCGTTTGGCTCGTTGAGTCTTCTGAGGCAATTCGAGAACCTGATGTATGGTGGGAACAAAAAGCGTCAACCTACCGATATAACATGGGCCTCCCCTAGCATTTTGAGGGACTGCTGACCAGGCTCGGTCCCCACAAATGAGGAAGGTTTCTGGGGGCATTTTTCCTGCACCACCTCTTGGAGTCGAATTTTTACAATATTCTAAATAGTTGTAATACAATGGTGATCTGGGAGACAACCAAGTGTCGTCATCTGTCAATTTTCCATTTTCTTGAGTTGGTTTGGTAGCATAAGATCCAAATATCAAACAGTAATATCCTGGGTCAAAACCCAAAAGATCAAATTCTTGAAAACTGTCATCAGTAAATTTAAGGTTTTGCACAAATGCAACAGCTTGCCCTCCCAGAGTGCTATTTAAATTTATTTGAGCTCGGGTCCAAGTTTTGAACTCTGCAATGGGACCCAACGAGACTCCAATTAAACAAGTACGAAATAAAAACATTGAGGCCCACCACATTCTTCTCAGGTTTTTGAATGCCCTGTCTAACATAAAGAAACAATCTTAATTCTAAACATAAACTATAACTTCTAATAAACTAACTTCTGATAAATCTAACTTCACACTTATGATATTTCAACTTATTTTTCTGTACTCTACAAAATTAATTTTCATCAGAACTGGATTCATCAGGGATGTTCCAGGCAAACTGTTGTTGTTCACGTTGTTATCACTGTGTGTTGATATCTTTTTCATCTATTTTTAAAATTCTGTTTCTGCCTTTTTGTATCAATGCAGCAAGAGCATCTGTCCTGCCCAGACGTCTTGGTTGGACGGGTAAAAACACTCACTCAAGTAGAATTGCTGTTGATCCACGTTGGGACCTCCCTCTTTTTCTTTTGCCATTGAAAGACAATGGCAAGATGAACAGAAAAATCACAGGCATTACTAAAACTTATTAAAACTTAGCAAAAAAAATTCTATAACATCATTAAAAACACACTTATAAAAAAAAAATTTAAAGCCCACGATCTTCTGTGGGTGAAACACAAATCTTTGCACAATCCACTTTTGCTGTGCATCCTCTGATCCACTTGTGGAGAGATCAATGCCCTCTTGCAATTGATAAGTTCCACATTCTTCACTGAAATCCATCTAGATTCTGCACCTGTTAAAACACAAACAAACCCAACACCCCCACTGGGACTGGAGGGTCCTCTCTCAATTCTGTTCCCTAAAACTTGCATGAAGAAATGGAAATATCAACATATTTCTTATAAACATGAAAAAACATTAAAAACAAAACAATGCACATAGTAAAGAAACTAACAACAAATAAAAATCAATCAGATAATACACAATCAATATTACATATAAGATCACAGTTACCAAGTGCTACACTATCAAATTGTCATCCCAGAGTCTGCAGCAGCTGAAAAACCTTAAAACAACAGAGATTTGGATAAAACATGTCCGGATCATGTCTCTCCAAAACTCCCTTTGAGGCTCAGCTGTCCTGTATGGTCAAATTGTCAAGCCAAAAGGACTTGAATACTTTTTGATGCAGAAAACACCTGGGTCAATCACACCATCCACGTAGAGCCAGAGCGTGGCCAGAGCTCGAACTCTAATTGGAGGATATGTTTAAAACAAAAGTCTTAAAAATAACAGTTATAAGTGAAAAACCTTATTATTAAAAGTTTATCAAAACATCAAATAATTGAACCTGTCTAAAATTTCTTTTTAAAACAAAAATTCTCTAAATACAACAAACCTTTTCTTCAAAAATCTGAAAATTTGAAGTCTGAAATCTTGAACCAAAATTTGGACAAAAAAATTTTAAAAGAAGATGAATTGCAGCTGCATAGAAGATTGAATAAAGAAAACACATGAGTAGTTAAAAAATCAAACACACAGGATCCTGAAAAATACATCTTACAATCAATCACCTAAAAAAACCAATAAAACATATGAAAACTGACTGTAAATATTAAAACAACACCTAAATACCTTAACATCTTAATAATAATTCTTATCACAAAAATCAGACAACTTATATTATATGATCAACGTATCAACAAGAAATGTTTAAAATAGTTTAAAACAATCTTTTCAAAGCATTCATATAACATTAGTAACAATCACTACTTATCATTACCTATAAAAACTTGACAATCATCACTTATCTTATTATCTATAAAACTCAAAACCAGAAATTGTGAACTCAATGCCAACATTCCATCTGACTGACTTTTCTCAAATCTTTGTTTTCAAAGACATTTTTGGCAATTAAATAATTATTAACATTTCTATCTTTTTTTTAAACACTAATTTTCATCCACATTGTATTTGAAATAACTTTGATTTGCATAATGTCCATCCTTCTTGGTATCTTGGAAAACACTCGGTACTGCTATACTTTTTCATTATGTCTTCTGACTCTTGCAAGGAATTGAAAAAATTCTGTTGAAATTTTTGCTGTAGTGTTGCCATCTCGCCATCGGTGGCACTGCTGCTCTCGGCGTTGTTGTTACCGTGGCAACCAGGCTGTGCAGCGTCTCCGCCGCCATTGCTGGGTGCTGCGGGGAGGCGCCGCCGCCTTGCTCCCGTCCTTGCTGTGTCACTGTGGGTCAGCCCCCGGGAACGCCCATCTCCCTCGTCGCGCTGTTGCTCAGCAACAAGGAGCCTTCTGTCTCTCGGCCGAAGTCCGCTCCGCCCCGGGGCCGCCTCAGGCTCGGTGCTGGCTGGCCCCACTCTGCCCGGCCCCGCACCCGCCTGCCGCTCCGCGGCCCGCCCGCGCGGCTGGCCGGTGCTCACCGGCGCACCCTGCTGCTCTCCCCTACAGTCCGTTGCCTTAGTTCTGCCAACCCGTTCCGCGAGGGACGAGGAAGGGCTTTCTGTAACTTTTTCTTGCCTTTGTATCTTGCTTTGTGATCGCTTGTTTCTGCTACAATTGACATGCCGCGTTGGGTTGCTCGCCGCCGCTGCTGCGGGGGGGCGAGGGGCCAGTGCCGCCTTGCTCCCTTCTCCGCCCTGGTCTCCGCCCCTGAGTTCCTCCTCCTGACTCAGCCCTGTTTCGTCACCAACTCCGCCTGCCTCCTCAGGTGTCTCCCCGCCTCCCGAGGGACCTGGGAGGACCACTTCCTGGTCTGCCTCACTCCGTGGAACCGCCGAGCTGCTAACATCCGCCGCTTGCGAGCACACTTCCGCCCCGGCCGCGGCCATGCGTCCGCTTTGTCCCGTGTCGGCCAGCTCCACTCCTGGCTCTGCACTTCCCTCCAAACGAGCGACAAAATCTCTGACAGAGGGACTGACTGGAGCTTTCTGCCCTCGCACTGGCCGCATATTACAAACATTAAAAAATTTTTCAACCCGAGATGGCTTTTGAGCTTCTATCTGTTCTGATGTGGACTGCTCAAATGCCTGAATTGTAGCTTCTGCTGCTTTTTTCTCCGCGGTCATGCTCTGTAAGGTATGTAAAACTTTTTTCCAAACGCCTCCGAGCTCCAATAGTGTTTTCTTGTCTTTTCTGCCCTCTATCACTGCATCCCAAAGCAGCTGCCCCAACTCTTGCCATTCGGTTTCACTAAAAATCAGCGAAGGTTTTTGCAGCTTGCCTTTGCTTCTTGCCCAAAGGACCAACTGTTCTAAATCGGCTTCTTTAACTTTTTCAGCTCTCTTTGAGAGAATATGAAAGAGAAGCCGCACTGAAGCTTGCAGATCCCCATCCATGGTGAACTTTCACCCTCTCTTTCTGCACGCGGCTTACCTTCAAACCTCCGCGGGTTGCTTCGCTCTCGCTTTTCTTCGGCAAGGCAGCAACTCCGCTCCAGCTTCCCGGCCCCGGCCACGTCCACACCTGCCGTTCGGGTCTCTTGTGAACGCCGAGGTCTTCCCACTGCTCCAACGGACTCTCGCAAACAAACAACAATGCGAAGAGTCTTTTTCCTCCCGTTGGGAAACGGCCCAATTCGGAGTTTGGAGACTTCTGCTCTGTTCCACTTGATCCCCGTTCACAAAAAGTGAATTTGGGATCCCGGTCCCGTCACCATGAGGCGATTTGGACCTGAATTTTCGTCGCGCGACTCAAACCCGACTGCCCGTTACTCTAAAAGTAATTTGGCAGCCTTTTCGGAGCCTCCTGAGTCCCTGGTCCGGGCGCCACTTAAAGCCAGGGAATCTCAGAAAAACGGAAAGCTGGACAAGACAAACGCACATCCAACCAATATGATTAATGCAACGTTCTCCGTTTATTCACGATAAGGCGGTAGTTTATATAAGGTTCCACATGGTTTACAGAAACAAAGACACTCTAATTGGTAGGCTAACATTGTTTACCTTTTCCTTAAAACGGCCTACACTTTACACCATAAAACCTATACTAATTCACACCCAGACAACCCGGTGGTCCCCACAACACCCCAAGACTATTTTCTATCTGCGCCACAAGCTCTGAATTTCTAACTGCGTCAGAGGCTTTGAAGGCCCCACCAGGCCCCAACCTGAGGCCTAGACTGGAGTAGCTCAACCTTCACAATTCATGTCCTCTTTCTCTCAAAAATGCTGCAACACCAGGGAAAACAGCCGATGTTTGTGCTCAGGGCCCTGTGGCTCTAAACCGGCAGCTGACAGCAAAAAATCCGAACATCGAAGGATAAGTCCCAGACCGGAGCTGCCCCCACCCCATCCTATTACTGCCCTGACAGTCCCAGAGGAGCCCTACAAACTGACATCAGGAACCTGGACTGGTGAGTTTTCTTTCCCAGGGAAAACAGCCGATGTTTCTGCTCAGGGTCCTGTGGCCCTGAGCAGGCAGCTGATTGCAAAAAATCCGAACATCGAAGGATGGGCCCCATACAGAAGCTGCCTCCACCTCAAACGTGTGCTGCCCCGACAGTGCCAGAGGAGCCCTACAAACTGACATCAGAAACCTGGACTGGTGAGTTTTCTTTCCCAGGAAAAAGAGCCGGTGTTTCTGCTCAGGGTCCTCTGGCTCTGAGCCGGCAGCTGATTGCAAAAAATCCGAACATCGAAGGATAATTCCCAGACCGGAGCTGCCCCCACCTCATAGTTTTGCTGCCCTGACAGTCCCAGAGGAGCCCTACAAACTGACATCAGGAACCTGGACTGGTGAGTTTTCTTTCCCAGGGAAAACAGCCGATGTTTCTGCTCAGGGTCCTGTGGCCCTGAGCGGGAATCTGATTTCGAAAAATCCGAAAATCGAAGGATGGGCCCCATACAGAAGCTGCGTCCACCTCATACTTGTGCTGCCCTGACAGTCCCAGAGGAGCCCTACAAACTGACATCAGGAACCTGGACTGGTGAGTTTTCTTTCCCAGGGAAAACAGCCGATGTTTCTGCTCAGGGTCCTGTGGCCCTGAGCAGGCAGCTGATTGCAAAAAATCCGAACATCAAAGGATGGGCCCCATACAGAAGCTGCCTCCACCTCAAACGTGTGCTGCCCCGACAGTGCCAGAGGAGCCCTACAAACTGACATCAGAAACCTGGACTGGTGAGTTTTCTTTCCCAGGGAAAACAGCCGATGTTTGTGCTCAGGGCCCAGTGGCTCTGAGCTGGCAGCTGTCTGCAAAAAATCCGAACATCGAAGGATCAGTCCCAGACCAGAGCTGCGTCCACCTCATACTTGTGCTGCCCTGACAGTCCCAGAGGAGCCCTACAAACTGACATCAGGAACCTGGACTGGTGAGTTTTCTTTCCCAGGGAAAACAGCTGATGTTTCTGCTCAGGGTTCTGTGGCCCTGAACAGGCAGCTGATTGTAAAAAATCCGAACATCGAAGGATGGGCCCCATACAGAAACTGCCTCCACCTCAAACTTGTGCTGCCCTGACAGTCCCAGAGGAGCCCTACAAACTGACATCAGAAACCTGGACTGGTGAGTTTTCTTTCCCAGGAAACACAGCCGATGTTTCTGCTCAGGGCCCTCTGGCTCTGAGCCGGCAGCCAACTGCAAAAAATCCGAACATCGAAGGATAAGTCCCAGACCGGAGCTGCCCCCACCTCATACTTGTGCTGCCCTGACAGTCCCTGTCTCAAAGGTGTCAGGTATCAAGAGCGCTGATGCTGAAGAGATTCTGTTGTCTGATGAGATGGTAAGATGTTAAGACAATGCACACAGGCTTTGTTTTGGTTTTAACCCTATCTCATTTGTGGATATTTTTAGGGACTACAGTTGCTGTGCTCCTTTAAAGAATGAAAAGAGGAGGTTAAGGGCTGCTGCTCAGGCTGCTGCTCTGTCACTCACCTGCCACAAGGTGTGGCTGTGGGGGGAGAGCAGGTGAGTGTGGCTGTTCTTCACTCTCTGCCCTGCCATGATTTATCCCCTTCTCAGTGAAGGAGCAGGACACGCCAGGCACAGGAGCAGGAGCTGTGGAATGTGCACCACCCACCTCATCCCTAGGAAAAAGGGCCAGTGCTATTTTTACAGATTATTGCCAGATGGTCAGAAGGTGTTCCTTTTATTAGGGTAAATGTTTATCCAAAAACGCAAACTGCAATGGCATTGGTACATGGGGTGGGTTTTTTGGTCTTAAAATGCTTCAGCTATATTGTCAAACAATAAGATGGGTCAGTCCTATGCTGTGACTGGAAGAAGGCTTTCTTTGCAGAAAGAAAAAGATCTCCTATTGTGACCTGGTGTGAGGCTAGAGGAGTATTTGAATCCAGTTGTATCATTTTAAAGCACAGTTTGGCCACTGCAAATGAACAACTTTTGGCACCTAGTACCAC